>NC_051307.1:68754547-69054547 GCF_015220235.1 Choloepus didactylus | reverse complement strand
GAAGAGAAGGAGCAAGTTCTGAAAGCAGCAAGAGAAAAGCAATTCACCACATACAAAGGAAACAGCAAAAGACTAAGTAGTGACTACTCAGCAGCCACCATGGAGGCGAGAAGGCAGTGGCACGATATATTTAAAATTCTGAGTGAGAAAAATTTCCAGCCAAGAATACTTTATCCAGCAAAGCTCTCCTTCAAATTTGAGGGAGAGCTTAAATTCTTCACAGACAAACAAATGCTGAGAGAATTTGCTAACAAGAGACCTGCCTTACTGGAGATACTCAAGGGAGCCCTACAGACAGAGAAACAAAGAAAGGACAGAGAGACCTGGAGAAAGGTTCAGTACTAAAGAGATTCGGTATGGGTACAATAAAGGATATTAATAGAGAGAGGGGAAAAATATGACAAACATAAACCAAAGGATAAGATGGCTGATTCAAGAAATGCCTTCACGGTTATAACGTTGAATGTAAATGGATTAAACTCCCAAATTAAAAGATATAGATTTGCAGAATGGATCAAAAAAAATGAACCATCAATATGTTGCATACAAGAGACTCATCTTAGACACAGGGACACAAAGAAACTGAAAGTGAAAGGATGGAAAAAAATATTTCATGCAAGCTACAGCCAAAAGAAAGCAGGTGTAGCAGTATTAATCTCAGATAAAATAGACTTTAAATGCAGGGATGTTTTGAGAGACAAAGAAGGCCACTACATACTAATAAAAGGGGCACTTCAGCAAGAAAAAATAACAATCGTAAATGTCTATGCACCCAATCAAGGTGCCACAAAATACATGAGAGAAACACTGGCAAAACTAAAGGAAGCAATTGATGTTTCCACAATAATTGTGGGAGACTTCAACACATCACTCTCTCCTATAGATAGATCAACCAGACAGAAGACCAATAAGGAAATTGAAAACCTAAACAATCTGATAAATGAATTAGATTTAACAGACATATACAGGACATTACATCCGAAATCACCAGGATACACATACTTTTCTAGTGCTCATGGAACTTTCTCCAGAATAGATCATACGCTGGGACATAAAACAAGCCTCAAAAATTTAAAAAGATTGAAATTATTCAAAGTACATTCTCTGACCACAATGGAATACAATTAGAAGTCAATAACCATCAGAGACTTAGAAAATTCACAAACACCTGGAGGTGAAACAACACACTCCTAAACAATCAGTGGGTTAAAGAAGAAATAGCAAGAGAAATTGCTAAATATATAGAGACGAATGAAAATGAGAACACAACATACCAAAACCTATGGGATGCAGCAAAAGCAGTGCTAAGGGGGAAATTTATAGCACTAAATGCATATATTAAAAAGGAAGAAAGAGCCAAAATCAAAGAACTAATGGATCAACTGAAGAAGCTAGAAAATGAACAGCAAACCAATCCTAAACCAAGTACAAGAAAAGAAATAACAAGGATTAAAGCAGAAATAAATGACATAGAGAACAAAAAAACAATAGAGAGGATAAATATCACCAAAAGTTGGTTCTTTGAGAAGATCAACAAGATTGACAAGCCTGTAGCTAGACTGACAAAATCAAAAAGAGAGAAGACCCATATAAACAAAATAATGAATGAAAAAGGTGACATAACTGCATCCTGAAGAAATTAAAAAAACTATAAGAGGATATTATGAACAACTGTATGGCAACAAACTGGACAATGTAGAAGAAATGGACAATTTCCTGGAAACATATGAACAACCTAGACTGACCAGAGAAGAAATAGAAGACCTCAACCAACCCATCACAAGCAAAGAGATCCAATCAGTCATCAAAAATCTTCCCACAAATAAATGCCCAGGGCCAGATGGCTTCACAGGGGAATTCTACCAAACTTTCCAGAAAGAACTGACACCAATCTTACTCAAACTCTTTCAAAACATTGAAGAAAATGGAACACTACCTAACTCATTTTATGAAGCTAACATCAATCTAATACCAAAACCAGGCAAAGATGCTACAAAAAAGGAAAACTACCGGCCAATCTCCCTAATGAATATAGATGCAAAAATCCTCAACAAAATACTTGCAATTCGAATCCAAAGACACATTAAAAAAATCATACACCATGACCAAGTGGGGTTCATTCCAGGCATGCAAGGATGGTTCAATATAAGAAAATCAATGTATTACAACACATTAAGAAGTCAAAAGGGAAAAATCAATTGATCATCTCAATAGATGCTGAAAAAGCATTTGACAAAATCCAACATCTGTTTTTGATAAAAACACTTCAAAAGGTAGGAATTGAAGGAAACTTCCTCAACATGATAAAGAGCATATATGAAAAACCCACAGCCAGCATAGTACTCAATGGTGAGAGACTGAAAGCCTTCCCTCTAAGATCAGGAACAAGACAAGGATGCCCGCTGTCACCACTGTTATTCAACATTGTGCTGGAAGTGCTAGCCAGGGCAATCCGGCAAGACAAAGAAATAAAAGGCATCCAAATTGGAAAAGAAGAAGTAAAACTGTCATTGTTTGCAGATGATATGATCTTATATCTAGAAAACCCTGAGAAATCGACGATACAGCTACTAGAGCTAATAAACAAATTTAGCAAAGTAGCGGGATACAAGATTAATGCACATAAGTCAGTAATGTTTCTACATGCTAGAAATGAACAAACTGAAGAGACACTCAAGAAAAAGATACCATTTTCAATAGCAACTAAAAAAATCAAGTACCTAGGAATCAACTTAACCAAAGATGTAAAAGACGTATACAAAGAAAACTACATAACTCTACTAAAAGAAATAGAAGGGGACCTTAAAAGATGGAAAAATATTCCATGTTCATGGATACGAAGACTAAATATCATTAAGATGTCAATTCTACCCAAACTCATCTACAGATTCAATGCAATCCCAATCAAAATTCCAACAACCTATTTTGCAGACTTGGAAAAGCTAGTTATCAAATTTATTTGGAAAGGGAAGATGCCTCGAATTGCTAAAGACACTCTAAAAAAGAAAAACGAAGTGGGAGGACTTACACTCCCTGACTTTGAAGCTTATTATAAAGCCACAGTTGCCAAAACAGCATGGTACTGGCACAAAGATAGACATATAGATCAATGGAATCGAATTGAGAATTCAGAGATAGACCCTCAGATCTATGGCCGACTGATCTTTGATAAGGCCCCCAAAGTCACTGAACTGAATCATAATGGTCTTTTCAACAAATGGGGCTGGGAGAGTTGGATATCCATATCCAAAAGAATGAAAGAGGACCCCTACCTCACCCCCTACACAAAAATTAACTCAAAATGGACCAAAGATCTCAATATAAAAGAAAGTACCATAAAACTCCTAGAAGATAATGTAGGAAAACATCTTCAAGACCTTGTATTAGGCGGCCACTTCCTAGACTTTACACCCAAAGCACAAGCAATAAAAGAGAAAATAGATAAATGGGAACTCCTCAAGTTTAAAAGTTTCTGCACCTCAAAGGAATTTCTCAAAAAGGTAAAGAGGCAGCCAACAACTCAATGGGAAAAAATTTTTGGAAACCATGTATCTGACAAAAGACTGATATCTTGCATATACAAAGAAATCCTACAACTCAATAGTACAGACGGCCCAATTATAAAATGGGCAAAAGATATGAAAAGACAGTTCTCTGAAGAGGAAATACAAATGGCCAAGAAACACATGAAAAAATGTTCAACTTCACTAGCTATTAGAGAGATGCAAATTAAGACCACAATGAGATACCATCTAACACCGGTTAGAATGGCTGCCATTAAACAAACAGGAAACTACAAATGCTGGAGGGGATGTGGAGAAATTGGAACTCTTATTCATTGTTGGTGGGACTTTATAATGGTTCAGCCACTCTGGAAGTCAGTCTGGCAGTTTCTTAGAAAACTAGATATAGAGTTACCATTCGATCCAGCGATTGCACTTCTCGGTATATACCCAGAAGATCGGAAAGCAGTGACACGAACAGATATCTGCACGCCAATATTCATAGCAGCATTATTCACAATTGCCAAGAGATGGAAACAACCCAAATGTCCTTCAACAGATGAGTGGATAAATAAAATGTGGTATATACACACGATGGAATGCTACGCGGCAGTAAGAAGGAACGATCTCATGAAATATATGACAACATGGATGAACCTTGAAGACATAATGCTGAGCGAAATAAGCCAGGCACAAAAAGAGAAATATTATATGCTACCACTAATGTGAACTTTGAAAAATGTAAAACAAATGGTTTATAATGTAGAATGTAGGGGAACTAGCAATAGAGAACAATTAAGGAAGGGGGAACAATAATCCAAGAAGAACAGATAAGCTATTTAACGTTCTGCGGATGCCCAGGAATGACTATGGTCTGTTAATTTCTGATGGATATAGTAGGAACAAGTTCACAGAAATGTTGCTATATTATGTAACTTTCTTGGGGTAAAGTAGGAACATGTTGGAAGTTAAGCAGTTATCTTAGGTTAGTTGTCTTTTTCTTACTCCCTTGTTATGGTCTCTTTGAAATGTTCTTTTATTGTATGTTTGTTTTCTTTTTAACTTTTTTTTTCATACAGTTGATTTAAAAAAGAAGGGAAAGTTAAAAAAAAAAAAAAAAGAAAAACAAGAAAAAAAAAAGATGTAGTGCCCCCTTGAGGAGCCTGTGGAGTATGCAGGGGTATTCGCCTACCCCACCTCGATGGTTGCTAACATGACCACAGACATAGGGGACTGGTGGTTTGATGGGTTGAGCCCTCTACCATAAGTTTTACCCTTGGGAAGACGGTTGCTGCAAAGGAGAGGCTTGGCCTCCGTATGGTTGTGCCTAAGAGGTTCCTCCCGAATGCCTCTTTGTTGCTCAGATGTGGCCCTCTCTCTCTGGGTAAGCCAACTTGAAAGGTGAAATCACTGCCCTCCCCCCTACGTGGGATCAGACACCCAGGGGAGTGAATCTCCCTGGCAACGTGGAATATGACTCCCGGGGAGGAATGTAGACCTGGCATCATGGGACGGAGAACATCTTCTTGACCAAAAGGGGGATGTGAAAGGAAATGAAATAAGCTTCAGTGGCAGAGAGATTCCAAAAGAAGCCGAGAGGTCACTCTGGTGGGCACTCTTACGCACACTTTAGACAACCTTTTTTAGGTTCCAAAGAATTGGGGTAGCTGGTGGTGGATACCTGAAAGTATCAAACTACAACCCAGAACCCATGAATCTCGAAGACAGTTGTATAAAAATGTAGCTTATGAGGGGTGACAATGGGATTGGGAAAGCCATAAGGACCACACTCCACTTTGTCTAGTTTATGGATGGATGAGTAGAAAAATAGGGGAAGGAAACAAACAGACAAAGGTACCCAGTGTTCTTTTTTACTTCAATTGTTCTTTTTCACTTTAATTATTATTCTTGTTATTTTTGTGTGTGTGCTAATGAAGGTGTCAAGGATTGATTTAGGTGAAGAATGTACAACTATGTAATGGTACTGTAAACAATCGAAAGTACGATTTGTTTTGTATGACTGCGTGGTATGTGAATATATCTCAATAAAATGAAGATAAAAAAAAAAATGACAGGCACCAGTGAATTGGGTATATACCAGCAAGTTGCTTATGGCAGTAAATTCTATGGGCTTGAATTGATAATTACCTGTTTGTATCTAGCTGTACTGCCAAGTCTTAATTTTACTGCAGTATTGCAAGAGCTCAGGTACATATACACATGATCTATTTGGCCAAAAAAGTCACATGCAGCAAAGACTTGTCCATGGGTTTTGAAAAAAATTGAACCAATCCCACTGTCCCTTCTCCACACAGAATAAAGGTAGAATTCTTATGACAGAGACCCAATTTTCTAAGTTAATGAAATAAGCACCATATTTTTCTCACAGGGCAGCAATTTAGTTGATGATCCAAAAAAATACAGACTTAATAGTACAATTATAATAATATTCTTTTATCAGTTGTAACAAATGTACCACATAAATGCAAGGTGCTAATAATAGGGGGTATTTGTGGGAACTCTGTATTTTCCACTTGATTTTTCTGTAAATAAATAAATAAATGTAGACTTTAAAAAAAAAAAAAAAAGGTAGTTGGTGAAACTCTAATGTGTTATCTCTCCCTCTCAAGTGAGGCCATGAATAGAATATGAAGCCTTTTATCATTAAAAAATATTGTTCTCCACATTTGGCTTCTTTATCTTGAAAACCTGTTATAATTTATTTGTTAAAATATTACATGAAAATTGACTTTAGATGTATAAATGCATTCAATTCAAATAAAAGCTTAAATGAACACACATATGGATAGATATTAATTGAGTTTTTGCTTGCATGGTCATAGTAAGCACATAATCTTTTGTAATCCAGATCAAGGTTGTGTCTTGCTATGAATGTCAAAGATAGAATTATGTGGAAAAACATCATTAAAAATCATTACATTGAAAATGCAGATATTAACTGTAACTTTCCACTATGTGATTATTTATTAAATAGTTTACTTCCTTTTATGTCAATTAAAAATCCCCAATAGATTCATATATTCATAGTTCATTTAAATGATCTAGAATAAATTGAAGAAAATTACATTTCCAATGTATATACTGCTTATAAATTATATATCAACACACAGGGAACAAGTTGGAAATACATTTCTCCCATACCATGCAAACCTAAATATTACATGAGAAAGTCTAAATGTTTTACAGAGCACGTCACAAAAAATCAGAATACATTACAAAGGTTTACTTCTTAAATATTCATAAAGTTGAAACATAAAACACCTTTTCCATCTGCATCTGAAATACTACAGCCTGATGACTCCTAATAAGTGTTGATGGTGTTTGGAAAACAGTATTTTCATCTCTCAGCTGGCAGCCATGAAAATGTGCAGAAATTCTAACTACTACCCTGTGTTCTTAACGGTTTCTTCACCTACTGGTTACCATGGCATCAAAACCTTGATGTGCATATGTGCTTAATCTCAAAGATCACTGCAGTGGGATGAATGGCTCCTGCATGGACCCTGGCAGGATAGAGGTTAAAATCCCATCCCAAGCAGCCATATGCTCCTGCTGATCCACTAACAAGAGTGAGTGGCTCAGCAGGGACTCCACAGTGGAGTGCTGATGACCTAATTGGCAACAGATGCTGGATTCCCTGGAAGCAAGGGATAGAAGCAAGTAAAAGTGAAAGAAAAGAAGACTTGAAAGTACAACTCATTCTAATCACATATCCTTGTTGGAGAAAACCCAAGCAATTGCTACTGAGGTACCAGTTGACAGTAAAAAGGTGTTATCCTATCCTCATATCTTTTGATCTTTTAAACAATTCATTAAATTTTTGCAAAATGGTATATATTGACTAGATAACTTCCAAGATTCTGTTCAATTTGACATTCCAATGGTTTGCTACTAATTTCATTAATGTTTCTTGAAATTGGCTACAATCATGAAATTTGGATCCTGAATAATGTTTGGGAGAAAGAATGGTATAATGGAAAGAGTCTGCACTTTAGAGACAGAAAGACAAGTACTTCACTCCGATTCTGTCAATTTTTATGTATCTTGAGCAAGTCTCATTTTCTTCATTTGCAAAATTGCAATATATTACCTAAGTTGCAAGATAGTGGTGAGATAATGTAAAGCTCACCATATTCAATCTAGCAATATTTTCATTAGCCTATTTGGAAATGTAAAGAAAAATTAAATGCAAATCAGAAAATATACTTGGATTTTGTACAAAGACAATTCTTTACTGTGAGGACTAGAAATATTGTAATTTACCTAATTATACCTCAACCGTTAGGATCTTCGATGATTAGCCAAGTTTTCATACGTATGCTCTAATTTTGTTCTTTTAATTCACATTTAAACCCACATTTTACAAGTGTTAAGTCTTATGAGTGTCAGAAGTTTTCACATTTATCATACCTGAGAATTGCAACCTTTATTTCAATTGTTTTAACTTTGAGACATACCTTTAATCACAAGCATCAGTACTTTCCTTCATTGTTCTTTTACATTCATTTAAAAAAATGTAACAAAATGCAAAGATGGAAGCTCCTGAAATTTTCATTTATCCGTTGACATAAAATTCTGAATTTGGTTTGTGGGAAACATTGAGGTTCAAGGTAAAACTTAAGTTTGGATGGCATGAAAACCAAACTTAAAATTATCTAGTAACTATTAATATGATTTGTTCCTCACACTTTGTGATTCATTCCATTGATGTATTTATTTTAATTTTCAGTTTATTCTTCTACAATTTTCAAGTATTTTTGAAACATTTTATATTTCTTTACTTACTAGGCTATGATATTAGCTAACGGAAACTCTGAGAGGTTTTACTATGGATTTACCTGTTTCCCATTTTTTAAAGGGTATATGAAAATCCTTAAAGCTGTTTCTCTTAGGCTATTTTAATATGCAGTTTATTAGATTAGTTTTGAAATTTTTATCTGTTTTTTAAGTTATATATTTTCAATTTAGTAACAAACAAACAAAACAAAAGCAGAGATAATAGAGAAAGCAAAGATAAACATCCCTAAACAATCCCTATTAACATTTTGGTGTAGAAATAACCACATTTTTTTTTTTTTACCATGAAGCAATTTATTAGGAAAATACATAATTAAGCAATATTGTAACATATATGAATTAGGTGACATAATACATCATTTGGTACCATATTCTTTCTTATTCACATTTGCAAAGATGTGTTTATTAAAACACATATAGATTCATATACATATAGTATATATATGTAAACATATATACACACATGCACATAAATTTTTTTCATAAATGGGGACATTAGTGTAGATATTACACTGAAACTTGTTTTTTTTTTTTTTTCACCAAAGAAAATATCTTGGAAATCTTTGCCAGTACATTAGATGTAAAATATGTAAATAGTATCAAAGGGCAAAAAAATGGAACGTTAAGGTCCTCCAACTTCTCTCTTGACCTCCCGTTTCCACTCTCCAGAAGTAATTACTATTAAATTCTTATGTATCCTTTTGGAAGTTTTCTTTGATATTGAGAAATATATTTAGCTTTTTTGTTTTTAGGGAAATGGGATGATATTACACAAAGCATTCCAGACTTTGCTTTTATGTCTAACTCTGCATCTTAAAACATTTTTCTCTGGTACTACATGTACTTCTACCTCATTCTAATAGGTGCTAAGTGTTTCATTGTATAAATGTACCATAATTTATTCAGCTGTTTCTTTACTAAAGAATGTAAATTAAAGTTATTACCATTTTTTTAAATAATGCTACAATATACATCCTAGCAGAACTACTGGCTGAATGGTATATGCATGTTTTTTTTTAAAATTCAGTTTTATTGAGCTATATTCACATACCATGCAATCATTGATGGCGCACAATCAACTGTTCACAGTAGCATCATATAGTTGTGCTTTCATCATCACAATCAATTTTTGAATATTTTGCTTTCTCCGAAAAGAGTGAAAAGAATAAAAATAAAAGTAAAAAAGACCACCCAAAGCATTCTATCCCCCCCACCATCCCACTCTATTTTTCATTTAGTTTTTGTCCCCATTTTTCTACTCATTTGTCCATACACTGAGTAAAGGGAGTCTGAGTCACAAGGTTTAAAACTATGGAACACCTCATGAATTTGTGTGCCATCCTTGTGCATGGGCCATGCTAGTCTTCTCTGTATCATTCCAATTGTAGTATATATGCTGCTGAAGCAAGCACACCATATTCTTTTTTAACCTTTCAAAGAAGATATTGGTAGAAAGAGGTCATTGACCTAAGATTAGGAATTCATCTTTTACCTCTTATCAATTCTATTCAGTAATTTGTCTATTTTTTAGGGAAAAAAATATCCAGCAAAACATGAGAATTGCTATAACTTTATAATGTCTCAAAAACCTCAGAGTTAACAAATCCTTTCAAGTAATCAACTTTTTAAAGCCTTAAAGGTAACATCAAATATCTTCTGTAGCTATGTCAATAAGCAAATAAAATTAGCTTTATACAGGCTAGAGTAAATAGTTATGATTACAAGAAATAGACAACAGAATATTTCATGAACAACAAATGTGTCCTGTAATTTAACATTTAGATGAATTTAATGTTAAATGAATCAGAATCACAGATGGGTCCTTTCTTCCCTTAAATATATGTTTTGGTTGAAATGTTGAGGGTGGAAATATTTGGCAAGAAGTTGGTTGCTATCTTATCAATCCAAAGGCATGAAATCAATTTTGAGATGTTTGATAAAGACATGATGTTATCATCTCTAATAAGGTAGAACTTCAAAAAGTGGAGCTGTTAAGGTTGAAAAGGCAGCTGGTATGCATCTCTTATGAATCTTTACTGTGAATTCATTTTAATGGATGATTATGAAATGACTGGGATGAAAGCAGCAATCTAACTGGGATGAAAGCAGCAATCTGGCTTGCTGAGAAGCTCCCTTCTCCTGTAATCATCCTATGGAATGTAAACCATAGAGGCGGGTTAATGTCACATTAACGTGCCACCTAAGTGCTCATGAGTGATGGCATTTGTTGACTTCTAATGCTGACTGCATCTCCATATTTGGATTTCTAAAGGGTATTGCAACCTTGGCACTCAGTTGCCTCTGCAATGTCCCCTCCTCTTCTATTATCAATAAAATTAATATTTTGTAGGAGTAAATAGAGTCAAATTCAGTAAAATGACAACAACTGGGGATAAGATTTTAGGTAATATTTAGAATTGAACTAAATATATGTCAGGATCTAAAATATGGTTATTTTTAATTATGTAAAGCAGACTGAACCATTATTTTAGCTTCTATACTGACTCTTTTTAAGTAGAATTATCTAGTTACCAAAGAGAAAAAATTGTATATATATGTATTTTTAAACCTTAGCATATCCAAATATTTCAAATACTTTAATATCTCTCCATTTAAGTTTCTTTTTGATGGCAGAATTTTAAAAGCAAAATGAGCTAAAAGCCATGAGTTTTCATGCTTATCTATTTAAACTGATATCACTCTTAAAAATATGCTACAAGATCTGCAAATGGGGAAGCTTATGCTGTCTAATCACATGGAGACATTTAATTTGTAAAAATGAAGTAGTGTAGGACATGTACAAAACACCACCACTGATTCTTGATTACTCTCTTCAATGGAGAAAAAATAATATAAAATACAAAACATTGAAATATTTCCATGATCTCTTTAAAATATCATGGTCACAGGAGTCGGGCAAGATGGCAGCATAGAGAGGAGTGGAAGCTAAGTAGTCCCTCTGGAACAACTACAGAAAACCAGAAACAACTAGTGAATAATCCAGAATAACTGCGGGGGGACAAACGAGACCATCCACTCATCATACACCAACCTGAATTGGGAGGAATGCCCGAGAACACAGCATAAAATCTGTAAGTAAAACCTGCGGAACCAGGTCGGGAGACCACCTCCCCCATAGCCCGAGCTGCGGAGCCGCGTGGTGCCAGAGAGAAGCTCTCTCCCAGCAAGTGAATACAGCTCAGCTGAGCTCCAACTGGGGTTTTAAGTACCGAGTGTGAACTGCTCACTACAGGTATGCAGCCCCAAAAAACAGACAGAGGCTTTGGGTGACAACTGACCTGGGAGAGCCGGAAGGTTGCCTTGGACTGGGTCTGAAGGGGACTACCTGTTTCTTTTTTGGCTCAGTGGCGAAAGCCCCAGTCATTTTCAGTTTCCAGGGCTGTGACTCTGGGAAGGGTGGAGACACCACAAGCAGAGAGCGAGACCATTGAAATGCTAATGACCTCCACCTGAGGGGTCTCTCTTCTCTAGAAGGAAAGGGGTGGGACCCTTTCCATTCAGAACCAGACCCCAGAGCCTGGGGGAACACAGCCATACCTCCTCACACCAGTCAAGAATTATAGGCTAACAGGCGTCACTTGCTGGGCAGAAAAGCACAGTGACCCGAGGCATCAAAGGGTGGAGCAATTTTCTAAGACATACCCACAGGGAAACCAGATACTGAATATTTCTTCCCTCTGGGACCTGAACCTGTTCTGGTCTGGGAAAACCTGATTTGGATAACCAAGGAAACCATACCTAGACAACAGAAAATTACAACCTACACTAAGAAAAACAAAGTTATGGCCCAGTCAAAGGAACAAACATACACTTCAACTGAGATACAGGAATTTAAACAACTAATGCTAAATCAATTCAAAAAGTTTAGAGAAGATATTGCAAAAGAGATAGAGGCTGTAAAGGAAGCACTGGACATGTATATGGCAGAAATCAAAAGTTCAAAAAACCTACTAGTAGAATCTATGGAAATGAAAGGCACAACACAAGAGATGAAAGACACAATGGAAACATACAACAGCAGATCTCAAGAGGCAGAAGAAAACACCCAGGAACTGGAGAACAAAACACCTGAAAGCCTACATGCAAAGGAGCAGATGGAGAAAAGAATGAAAAAATATGAGCAACGTCTCCGGGAACTCAAGGATGAAGCAAAGTACAATAATGTATGTATCATTGGTGTCCCAGAAGGAGAAGAGAAGGGAAAGGGGGCAGAAGCAATAATAGAGGAAATAATCAATGAAAATTTTCCATCTCTTATGAAAGACATAAAATTACAGATCCAAGAAGCACAGCATACTCCAAACAGAAGAGGTATGAATAGGCCTATGCCAAGACACTTAATAATCAGATTATCAAATGTCAAAGAGAAAGAGAGAATCCTGAAAGCAGCAAGAGAAAAGCGATCCATTACATACAAAGGAAGCTTCATAAGAATATGTGCGGATCTCTCAGCAGAAACCATGGAGGCAAGAAGGAAGTGGTGTGATATATTTAAGATACTGAAAGAGAAAAACCACCAACTAAGAATCCTGTATCCAGCAAAGCTGTCCTTCAAATATGAGGGAGAGCTCAAAATATTTTCTGACAAACAGACAATGAGAGACTTTGTGAACAAGACACCTGCCCTACAGGAAATACTAAAGGGAGCACTACAGGATGATAGAAGACAGGAGTGTGTAGTTTGGAACACAATTTGGGGAGATGGTAGCACAACAATGTAAGTACACTGAACAAAGGTAACTATGCATACGGTTGAGAGAGAAAGATGGGGAGCATGTGAGACACCACAAGAAAGTAGGAAAGATAACGACTGGGACTGTGTAACTTGGTGAAATCTAGAGTATTCAACAATTGTGATAAAATGTACAAATATGTTCTTTTACGAGGGAGAACAAGCAAATGTCAACCTTGCAAGGTGTTAAAAATGGGGAGGCATTGGGGGAGGGATGCAATCAGCATAAACTAGAGACTGTAACTAATAGAATCATTGTATTATGTTTCCTTTAATGTAACAAAGGTGATATACCAAGGTGAATGCAGATAAGAGGGGGGGATAGGGGAGGCATGTTAGACACTTGACATTAGTGGTATTGTCTGATTCTTTATTCTACTTTGATTTAAGGTTATTTTTCCTTTTGCTGCTTCCTAGCTGTCATTTTTTTTTGTTTCCTCTTTCTTTTGCCTCTCTACCTTCTTTGACTCTCCCTCCTGCCTTGTGGAAGAAATGTAGATGCTCTTGCTTAGTATGAGCAGAATGTTCAATTAGGATGAACTTAAATGTTTGGAAATGAACAGGGGTGTTGGTAGCAAGATGTGAGAATAACTAACAGCGCCGAATAGTGTGTGAATGAGGTGGAAAGGGGAAGCTCAGAGTCATATGTGTCACCAGAAGGAAAGTTGGAGGTCAAAAGATGGAAATGTATAAAACTGAATCCTATGGTGGGCAATGTCCATGATCAACTGTACAAATACTAGAAATCACTTCATGAACCAGAACAAATGTATGACAATACAATTAGAAGTTAATAATAGAGGGGCATATAGGGAAGAACTATATACCTATTACAAACTATATACTACAGTTAGTAGTATTTCAACATTTTTTCATAAACAGTAACAAACATACTATATCAATACTAGGAGTCAACAATTGAGGGGGATTGGTTAGGGATAGGGGAGGTTTAGAGTTTCCTTTTCTTTTTTTCTTTTTTCATCTTTCACTTTATTTCTTGTCTGGAGTAATGAAAAGTTTCTAAAAATTGAACAAAAATTAAGTGTGGTGATGGATGCACAGCTGTATGAGGGTACCCAGGGGCAAGTGATTGTACACTTTGGATCTTTGGATAATTGTATGGTGTCTGAACAATCTCAATAAAAATGAAAAAAAAAATATCATGGTCACATTCCTTTCTTATGTTGTCTTCAGTATAATTGTAATCCCTAATGACAGTAGTAGCCTGGTCTCTTAATGAAGTGACATTGAAGAGGCAGTCCATATCAGCAGATAAAGCATATTCACTCTTTATTTGCATCTCTAGAAGAACATTGAAAATCTTTTTGCTCTTCTTCCTCTAGGTCAGTTGGGGCTTCTAACTCCCCTCTTAAAAAAGTCTAACTCTGACTTCAGCCCACCAAGTTTTACTTGTTTTTCTCTTCTGCCTCCCCTTCTGTTCCTATTTTCCTTCCTGTCTTTCAGTCAGTCACAGATCTTTTTGAAGCAATTTCCCAACCCCATGTCCTGGGCTCCCTCCGCTCATTAGGCCACACTTCTTGATAAGGCTTGTGTGTGTATCTGCACATGCACATACACACCTATGCACATATGGAGGGAAGCTTGCTGGTAGACAATTGGGCAATGACAAAAATTTCCTTAGCAGATGGTTAAAGGGACTGAGGCTCTGAATACCCATATATTAATCTTTTTATCACAGTTTCAAAAAATAAATAGGTAGACATTCTTTGAAGAAATATAGGGAGACAGATAACTAATATTTTGATATGATTCATTTTATTACAACTGCTTTTCTCCCTATTTTTTATTGTGGATGATTTTACTCATCTTTAAAATCACATAAACTTCCAATTTAATAAGAAAAAAGAAAACAGTGTCAAGTAAAGTGTGTAATAGATGCCTCTGTTTGACAATAATAGATATCCAAAAAATATTTTTTGAATGGATGGAAAACTGAATGAACAGACATTTCCATTCCATTTTTTTTTTGATTAACTTCAATTCTCAACCTACTTCCTAATATCTTCTTATAGCTGGCCAATTAGCCAGTTAAACTTTAGAGATGAGGTCAAGGTGATCAAGAAAGATTGTTTGCATACATTTTCCATTATTAAAACAAGTATGTTCACATTTTGATGGTACTCCATCAAAATAGCTTTATAAAGGTATATAGCTATATGTGTTTCAGTGTTATTTTGCTTCTGGTCTTTTAAATTGGGCTGATCCATTTATGTACCATGTCTAAATTTGCCTTTGAGTGAAAGCTGCAGGCTAGATGAGATCATAGCCCTTTGTTTAATGGCCTCCAGTCTTCACCCAATCACTTAGCTAATATCTCACTGTTACAGAGGTTCAATCTTATGAATTTGAAACTTGGATTTTATTTTTTCGTATGTGATCACTATCTGAATCTCCCTCTGGCATTTTAATCTCTAGGTTTTTAAAAAAAAAATCTTTGTATTTACCCAATAATTTGAACTGAGGTCTTCTGAACTATATACTTTAGTCCCATTTCAATGCTTAATAACTCCATCCTTACTTCTGGTCCAATTTTCAAGGCTCTGGAGTTTATGCAGATAGGAAAATAAAACCAAAGCAGAGTAGAGGAAAAGGAAGAAATAAAATTAGTATCCTTAAAATTATAAAAATTATTTTTATGGGTTAATATGTACTCCAAGTTATATTGAAGGTGGAGTACTTATATAAGGGCAACTGTGAATTGACTGTACTTGGATTTTAATTAGAATAATTGCTAATGATGGTGACTATAATTTTAAGCATGGTGATAAATCCATGTGGAGGAAGAGGTAGTGATAGCTGGAAAATATGCTTATTAAAAATTCCTTCATTTAAGCAGCTCTAGATCTCCTAATACCCTAGCTGAGCTGTTTTTCCATTACTCCAATCTTAGCAGTCTACTTTTTGTACTTAGTTCCAGAAGGACATCAACCAGACCTTCTTAGTTCTGTTGACAGGAATAAGATAACAGAAGAACATCAAGAGCACCCTGAGGCCCAGTGAATCCATGTCTTACTCCTCAAAAGACAAAAGTTTGAAAAGAGTCATGAAGATCTTGCATGTAAGAGCTTGCATATCAATATATAAATCTAATCACTGAAGCTGGAACACCAATGTGTACTTGAGACAGTACAGTATTGAGAAATTTGTCCATGATTCTTCACAAAGATCCAGTTATCACTGACCTGACAAGTATGTATCATGCAGCCATTACTTAGTTTTTGATCCCTATCCCCTTTCCTTTATCTATAAAACCCCAACTCATATCCCCACTTTGAACTGGTTTGGGGAAGATTCCTCCAGTTTCTTGATGTGCTCTTGCAATAAAGTACCTTTGTGCTGAGAGACATGTTTCTCTTTCGTAGCTTTGGATTGGGCAGAACCTTCTACTGGAAAGAGCTGTGCTTGCAGTAGCCGTAGTAATAATCTTACTCACCTTACTTTATGTATTTCTATGCCAGCTTAACAAATATAGTGAGGATTAAATGATTACCACTCCCCTACAGTTGTAGATGTTTAAACTTAGCAGAATCATTTAATAGCATGTGACATAGAAGCTATTGCAGTAATAATTTCTACTCATTGAGGAAATCCAAGTAATGTTACTTGACTGGAAGTTTTATTTTTCCAACCAAAGCTCTTGGGTAATTTTAAATCCCCCTAACATCATCTAATATGCAAAACCAGGAAGATTTTACAGCCATTCTTAAGAAAATAAGCAGGTGAAACATATATTTTCTGGAACTAAGTTGAAGCACATAATTCCCTAATGCTGTACACTGCCTTTATATGCACAGTGGAAAGCAAGGATTGGTAGCAGGCAGGGTTATAGGAATTCAGTTAATAAAAGTTATTTGCTTGAAATATAAACTGTAAACAATTAGAAACATAAATTCCTGAGAATTTACTGTTATATATTGTGTTTCAAGTGTCTAACTCTTCACTGTTTGATGGCTACCATTTTCCTCCCCAAACATAAAAAAAATTCTTTTCCCTTTTTGCCAAGTTTGAAATGTCAAAAGAAACTGAGTCACAAATAGTAATCAATAATCAATAATGCAAATTTATTGAAAAAGAAACTATTCAAACAAGGAGATCTCAAATGGGACCAAGAGTCTCAAATGGTTAGTAAGTTACGGATTATAAAATCAGTTGGGGGATTTCCAAAGGGGAGGTTACAGTAATAGTTTGATATTTGGGTTCCTTACTACAAATGAGGATTTTACAAAGCAGAGAATGATCATAGATTGATTATTATAACATACTTGTTTATTTCTGATAAATTATTACTATTGGACTGAAACCAGTTTATTTTCATTGTTGTTTAATCTGCAACTTTTTCAAACTACATTCCATATATTCAGAAAGCCCCACTTTTATTTTTTATGCAATTTTATTGAGATATATTCATGCATCGTGCAATCATCCAAAGTGTACAATCAGTTCTTCACAGTGTCATCGTATAGTTGTGCATTCATCTCTACCACCAACTTTTTGAACATTTTCACTACTCTGAAAAATAAAACTAAAAATAAGAATAAAAATAAAAATAAAAGTAAAAAAGAACATCCAAAACATCTCATACTTGTTTTTCCCCCATTATTCATTTATATTTTGTCCCCCTATTTTTTACTCATCTGTCCATACTCTGGAAAAAGGGAGTGTGAGACACAAGGTTTTCACAATCACACAGTCACACCATATAAGCTATATAGTTATATAATCATCTACAAGATTCAAGGATACTGGATTGCAGCTCAACAGTTTCAGGTATTTCCTTCTAGCTATTCTAATATACTAAAAACTAAAATGGGATGTCTATATAATGCATAAGAATAACCTCCAGAATGACTTTTCAACTCCGTTTGAGTTCTCCCAGCCACTGAAACTTTATTTTGTTTAATTTCTCTTCCCCCTTTTGGTTTAGAAGGCTTTCTCAATACCATGATGCAGGGTCCAGGCTCAGCTCCAGGAGTCATGTCCCATGTTGCCAGGGAGATTTACACCCCTGGGACTCATGTCCTATGTAGGGGGAGCAGTGAGTTTATCTGCTGAGTGGGCTTAGAGAAAGACAGGCCACATTTGAACAACAAAAGAGGTTCTGCTCTCAGAATTCTCTCTTTGTCTTTGACATTTGATAATCTGATTATTAAATGTCTTGAAGTTGGTCTACTTGGATCTATTCTGCCTGGGGTACATCGCACTTCTTGGATCTGTAATTTCATGTCTTTCATAAGAGATAGGGAATTTTCAGTGATTAATTCCTCCATTATTCATTCTGCCTCTTTTCCCTTCCCTTCTCCTTCTGGGACACCCATGACATGTGTATTCATGTGCTTCGTATTGTCATTCAATTTCCTGAGACCCTGCTCACATTTCTCTGTTCTTTTCCCTATCTGTTCTTTTGTGTATAGGATTTCAGATGACCTGTGTGCTAGTTTCTGAATCCTTTCTTGTGCCTCTTCAAATCTGCTATTATATATCTCCATTGTGTTTTTCATGTCTTCTATTGTGCCTTTCATTTCCATAAGTTCTGCCAATTGTTTTTCAAACTTTCAACTTCTTCCTTATGTTTGCCCAATATCTTCTTTATATACTTCATCTTTTTGCCATATCTTCCCCCAACTCACTGATTTGATTTTTGAGTTGATTTAGCAAGTTTGTTTGGAGAACTTTAATTGGTTGTTTCAATTCCAGTGTCTCATTTGAAGCATGCTTGTTCCTTTGACTGTGTCATATATTCATTTTTCCTTGTGTGAATCATAATTTTTTATTGTTTAGGCATCTGGTTTCCTTGATTATCCCAGATTTTCCCAGACCAGATGGGACCAAGTCTCAGAAGGAGGCTATATTCAGTATCAGGTTTCCCTGAAGATGAGACCCAGAAAGTTATTGGGCTTTTCTGTGAGGCCTCTAGACTCTGTGTTTTTCCTATCTTGTCCAGCAGGTGGCACTTGTTAGCTGGCAGCTCCCTACTGGTGTAAAGGGGTGTAGTGCATTTAATTTCCAGTGGATCCTGTCCTAGCCAGTGACTGAGGGTGTCAGAAGCCAAGCTTAAGCTGTTTCTGCCCCCACCTCCTCCCGAGGCCCTGGGGTGTGAGTTCTTTGAGGGAGGGCTGCCACTTGAGCTGGGCCCACTTCCCCTTTTCTTAGGAAAGATAAGCCCTTTAGGGAATTATCTTTTACACTTGTTTTCCTTTGACTCTCTGACTATCTTAACTACACCATTGCCTGGGTCAATTCTGACAATTGAAAATGCCTGAGGCTTTCTCTAATGAGCTACTTAGAATGAGGAGAAAAAAAAAAAGGAAAAAAAGAGGTCCCTTTTTCAGAGCCAGTCCCCAGCCCTCCAGTTCACTAGGTAAGAACTGGAATTGGAAACCAGTTCTGTGTGCCCCTTTTCTTGGGACACAGCCCTTTTCCAGTATTCTGAGCTCAGTGGACTCTAAAAGCCTCTGTTTTTATTTATGTATTTTTTTTTTTCCAGCAGCCCCACTGCCTCTCTGCCAGAAGAAAGCTCTGGGTCACTTTCCTGTTTGCTTTGGGTTTATCTGTGCTCATAGCCTGTATTCATTATTCCAAATTTGTTAATTAAAACCACAATTGGAGCTTGGTTGAGCTACATTCCCTTGTTCTGGGCAAGGACTGCATGTTTTCCCCTCAGTGAAGTTCACCAAGTCAGCCTGCCATTCCAGTGGTCAAGGGGCACCAGCTCTGATGTTTGGGAGCTTTACTTACAGCTCTATACTGCAATCTCAGCCATTCCATCCATTCCAGACTTGTGTACAATATGTATTTTGTCATAGATATCCCCCCATTAGTTGTTCTAGATTATTTTCTAGTTATTCCTGGCTACTTACTAGTTGCTCTAGGAGACTAACTAAATTCCACACTTCACTATGCTGCCACTTTCCCTGCCTTCCCCTGCTTTTATTTTTAACTTTAGAATAAAAGTGACTGTTGCTTCTCAGGAAGGGGGTTGCTCCCATATTTTGGTCATTTTTCCAATGATCTCATTGGGAAATTGACCAAAACACTCCAGTCACCACCATTGATCTTTTTTAGTTGGCAGTCACAGTGGTCTCAATATGAGGAGGCTGCAGGGGACTAAGTTTTATTTTTTTTCCTTTTAATTGTTGTGTGTTTTTTTCTTTATTGTAGTGGAGTGTATTGGGTGACTTTTTAATTACATTGAAGACTCTTGGAGTAAGTTTCTCATTCATTGGTTGGATCATGGTCACTGCTCTGTTTCTGAGTCAGAGTCTATTATTTTCATTTTTGTTTTTAATCTTGTTTGACCAGAAACAGTCTTTATCTTATCTCTATGAAATTTTGATAAACATATAAATAAAAACATAATATTAATAGTGAATTAGTTTTGTTTGTATCTTGTCAAATCAAAAGGTTATTGATGAATAATGCATAAGTGATATTTCTATATTGGATGTTCTAAAGATTCATAGCAGGCTCAATATGTTGTAAAGCTGCATAATCAGGGTTTTCTTGTCTCTGCATTCTATTATGTATTTAGGGTCTATGTATTTGAGCCCCCTTATAATTAAAACTAAAATTTTAAACCTTAAAATTAGGTGATGTTGTAAGGCTGAGGGAGGTTTATTCTATTGGGCTATTATTTTGGAATAAAAACAAATATAACAAATAAAGTACAAATTAGTAAAATGAGTCACCAAATATAATTCTTAACAGGCTTCCTATAGGTGCATATGAACAGTTTTCCATTCCTTGAAAAAAACAGTCCAGATAAGTAATCTTTCCAGGTAGAAAATACTTTCAGTTAGTGCTTTATTAATGTTAGATATGATTCCAATAGGGTTTATATAAAAGCTGTAATTGTCACATATTAGGAACAGGTACCACATTGGGTTTCTGTCAATAGATCCAGTGTTTCTGTTTTGTATTACCAATATGGCCAAACTGTGTTTTTGTATGAAGACCAGGGATCAAAGCTAAGGTGTAGTAAAAAGAGAGTTAGGAGATAAAGCTGTGTGTCTAATGGCTTTTACTAGTTCATGAATATTTAAACCAATGAAAATCATCCCAACAAAGGAATGAAAGTTTAAGGCTTAATTATTTAGAAAGTTAGTATTTCCTTCATGTTGATGCACAAAATACCAAAGATTCAAAATGTGGCTAGCATTTACAGTTCTTAGAAATTACAAATTGGGAACCAAAATTCCAATCCACAAAGGCCTTGACAATTGGGGGTTAAGTTTCATGAAATCTGTGTCCACTTCCTTCAAGAGATAAAGATAGTTTTGTTTAAATTTAAATTTGGATAGTTCAAAGCACAGTTGCTTAAGTTTGCCAATTCAGAGCACAACCAGTTGCACTAATGGAACTTAAATTATTAGTTAGTCAAGGGTTTGCTTTAGGGGTTCATGGTCTTCTGGAATGGGGGCAATGGCTGATAGGTTGCAAAATCAGATATGGGTATGATTTTTTTCCTAATAATATTTGTTATGAGATTTAATTTAAGACAAGTAATGAGTTTACAGTATTTGGTTTGGTCTAGTTGCCCTAAAAAGATTCCATTAATTTGCTTACCTAAAATTCACAATGGATATTTGGTTTCACATTCTTGAAAAGGAAAAGGGAAAAAAAAAGATTTATCATAATTATAATAAGGAAAGGCCCCTAGGTCTGTGATCCATGCATCAATAGTTTCATACACAAAACAATAATTTACTAGTAAAAGCAAAAGTTCTAATTGCTTGTATTCAGTGACATAGTGACAAATCCATCAATCAGAAAGATTTGTTACTGAGCTTAAGACCTCTATGGGTTGAGTTTAAGCAAGCACCCCTTCCAATGATCTTGAGTGGAAGTTGTCTACCTCATGATGTTATCTACTTGATCCTCAAACTTGGGAAAGTTATCCATCTCTGGAGCCATATGCTTCTGGTTTTTTTTAGTACATTTTAATTTTGTATCAGTCATAGTCCCAGATAACCACTCTGGGAGCAGTGCACAATTCAGCTGGGAGATACGGATCCAAGACACTATTCCCTGTAATTTAACAGCAGTGTGAGAAGTTAGCAAAGCCTGATAAGTTCCTTTTCAGCAGCACTCAAGGCAGGTTTTTCTTTGAAGTTTATTCCAAAACACAAAGTCACCATAATTTCCTTCATTTTTTCAATTCTCTGATGTCTTACTTCATGGAAGATTCTGATTAGAGATTCTTGTAATCCATTGTTAGGATATATTTTATATTCCCCTTGTTGCCAATCAACTTTTTCAAATTCAGAAGCTGACAATTGATATTTAGCAAATTATTTTACAATGTTTTGGTTTCTGCCATTTCTTTCTGACTAGTCTTACGAGGAACTTTACTTGTGAAACAAAGTTTGTTATTGGCTTAATTTGTTGAGCTGCTTGCTTTGCATAATGATGGTAAATGCATTTTCCTTTTTTTCAGGCTCAGTATTGCAAGTGTGAACATTTATTTTTATGATGGATATTTATTCAGGTAATAATATTGCTTCTAAAGTTTCAGCTCCTTTTTTTCCATTTTCAGGGGAATTCTTGATGAGATCAGGAAACACCATTTTTTCCATAACATTCCCAAATCATGAACTATTCTTCTATAAGTGTAAATATTGACAGCTTTTCTTTTGCTAGATATCATTGCCTAGTTAAACTTTTACCTCCATATTAGTGGCTACTATATAACTTGCCTGATATTTTCCTGTTTCTGTCTTAAGAAAAGATCCATCCACACAAAAAAAATTAAGTCTGTGTTAGACAAAGAGGGCTCTTATAGGTCTGGCTGCAGGGAAAATAATGAAAAACCACCATTTCACATTCATGAGTTTCTCCCTCTTCAAGTAAGGGCAACAGTGTTGCAGGGTTTAAAACATTGCAGTGATGGATGTGGAAAGCAGAGAAAAAGGGAAAATAATAATATTTCATAAGAAGTGAACCTGTTAGCTGACATATGCTGAGTTTTCCTGATATTAAAAGCTAATGAACAGTGTGTGGTACTTCTTTTTGTAAGGTGTGTCTTTGGAATAAGTTAACTGATGTGTCAACCAATTTGGTGATGGCAGCTACTACTTTGAGACAAGTCATGAATACTCTTGATACTGAATATAATTGAAGACTATAAAAGCTATGGGTCTCTGGTGATATCCAATTTTTTTTTTCAGTGAGAAGACCCCATTTTGATTCTGATTTTCATGCACTATGAAAAGGATAAATTATAGTTAGGCAATCCTAAGGTTGGGAGTTTAATTAAGCCTTCTTTTAATTGGATAAAGGCCAATTTGTGTCATTTTTTCAAAGTAATGTTTTGGTTAAGCCAGATCATTGAGAGAAACTTGTGACCCACCAGTGGCAGTAGCCAGTAAGTCCCCCATATACACTAAGTTGTATTTTTGTTACAGGTTGGGGGGAAATATTGATTGTTTTGAGGCAGTTGGGAGATAATGATAAACACTCAGGGGTTAATAACTTTTTTAACAAGTTATAATTGTCTTTGGATAGTTTGTGTCCTTTTAATACATGTTAGGTGAGTAAATATAAGGAAACCCACTGACAAGCAATTTTTGAATCTGAGCAATGCAACAGGTCATCAGTATACCAGAGGAATGTAGACCCATTAGGGAATTCTAAATCACTTAACTCTTGTTGAAATGTTTGTGAGAAATAGGAAGGGGCATCACTGAATGCTTGAGACATGACTATTGAGGCATATTGTTGGTCCTTCAAGGTGAAGGCAAACAGATATTGACTAACGGAATGAACAGGTATGCTGAAAAAGGCAGAAAAAAGATCAGTAACTGTGTACCATGTGCTATTTGCAAGAATCTGAACTAGTTATGTATTGGGCTTAGGAATTACAGGATGCTGGCAAATGGATATTTTGTTCATTTTTCTGAGATTGTTCACAAAGTGGTAGCTTTGTCCATGGGACTTTTTGACAGGGAGTATAGTAGTGTTGCAGGGGCCAATGAAAGGCATTATGAGAACCTTGCTTATTAATTTATCAACAATTGGAGATGTCCCATCTATTGCTTCCAAATTAATAAGATATTGGGACAATTTTGGTAAAGGTTTTGAAGGGTCAATTTGTACTTTTATAGAATCAGCACTTTTGATTTAACCCACATCAGTGGCATTTATTGTCCAAAGACATTTTGGTATTCCTAAAACTAATTGGTCAAAGGAGATTGACTAGGCTCAAAGTTTTTCAGGAGGGAAGTTTAATTTTGCTTGTACCATGCATGTAGGCAGAAGACAGTCTGGAATTTCTAACATTATTTCCTCCAGTGTGAAATCTAATTTGCAATTCCATTTCATGAGATCTCTTCCTAAAAGATTTCCTGGAGATGTGTCACAAAGCAGAAAGGAGTTGTTCTGGTTTGCTAATGCTGCTGAAATGCAAAATACCAAAGATGGATTGGCTTTTATAAAGGGGGTTTATTTGATTACAAAGTTACAGTCTTAAGGCCATAAAGTGTCCAAGGTAAGGCATCAACACAGGGTACCTTCACTGGAGGAAAGGCCATTGGCATCCAGAAAACCTCTGTTAGCTGGGAAGGCATGTGGCTGGCATCTGCTTGCTCCCAGGTTGTGTTTCAAAATGGTATCCTCCAAAATGTCAGTGTTAGCTTCCAATGGCCATCTTCAAAATGTGTGTCTCAGCTGCAGCTCCTCTCTCAGCTACTGTATGTTCTTCAAAGTGTCCCTCTTGGCTGTAGCAAGCTTGCTCCTTCTGTCTGAGCTTATATAGTGCTCTAGTAAACTAATCAAGTCCCACACTGAATGGGCAGGACCAAACCTCCATGGAAATTATCTAATCAGAGTTATTACCTACAGTTGGGTGGGTCATATCTCCATGGAAACACTCAATCAAAGAATTACAATCTAATCAACACCAATACATCTGCCCACACAAGACTGCATCAAAGACAATGGTGTTTTGGGGGACATAATACATTCAAACTTGCACAGGAGTCATGGTCCAGGATTTAAATTCAGTGGTGGCTGGTATGTCAGGCTTAATAGACGGTCTAATTTTTAGGGGCAACTCACTTACAGGTGGAAGGAAGAGAGTGTAAAGTGGCCGGAGAGACAGTAAAGGGGGACATGAAGACTAGCTGACAAATTTTTTTTTAAACATTTCTTTTGCATGTTTTAAATAATCTTTTAAAGAGACTATATTAGAATCATTTCATCATTTAGAAGCTTCTGAATACCAATAAAAAATGACTCCACTCCCTTTGTAGAGTCTTGGAATCTCTCTTTTTAAGTTTACCTTTCAAATGCACTATTTTAGTTAGCTCAAATATTCTCCAAAGTGACCACTGCAAATTCAAGTTATCTTTTGTGAGGTTTACCCATTTATCTAAAAGCAAACATGAATTAGGCCTATAGTAAGAAAACATGTAAACAGCAGGTGCCTTAGCTGGAGGTGGACAAATTTAGATTTAGACTGAGAAGAGCCCATGTTCAATCAAAGATTCCAAACATGAAATTTATATAGGGGTACTGCAAACAGAAAAGTGGCTGTCTTAAGGAATACCACAACCTCCATACTCACCCAAATCCCCACAGACAGAATAATGTACTCAACAAGGTGATGTTTGGACCTGACCAAAACAAACCAAAACCAAGTCTAACGGTAAGTGCAAAGAGCTCAAGGCAAAAAAAGTCAGACTCAGAATTGGGAGAAACTAACCCCTTGTGCTCTGTGGGTGGTTAGAGAGCATCAGACACAAATGGTCCCATGGATACGGACACCTGGTTACTCACCAGCCATAGGAATAGGCACAGAAGTCTTCTCCAGATCCCACTTCCGACACCAGAAACTGTCAAAATAAACTAAGCCACCAAGAATAATTAATAATCAATAATGCAGTTTTATTGAACAAGAAACTCTTAAACAGGGAGATCTCAAACAGAAGTAGTAATGTCTAATGGTTAATAAGTTACATTGGTTTATAAGGTCAGTTAGGGGATTTCCAATGGAGTAATTACAGTAAGAGGTGGACATTTAGGTTCCTTATTGCAAAGAGGGTTTTACAAAGCAGGGATGACCATAGATTGATTATTATAAGATGCTTGTTTACTTCTGATAGGTCAAGGCAGGAAGCCTTTTCATTTTACTTAACAGGAGAAGTTCTGATTTTTTGTATAGACTTTTCCTACCTCAATTAATTTCAGGAATCTCACATGCCCACAATTCTATTATGTTTTGGTTGTTGCTCATTATTGTCAATAACCATTCCAGGAGTCCCCAGATTTTCCAAGAAATACTCTCAGCCACCATTAGCACTACCAACATTGCAATCTACATCGTCATCTTGTTTATGTGGATGAGACTTGAAATAAGCCATTCCCAATGCAATTGAAGCCAGAAGTGGACTGTTGTGCTTCACATGTGTTTGTATAGCCACTGCTGAGAATTTAGGGGACAATTTCCTTCCTTGTTATTCTTCCATGGGGTCTTGCACAGCAAGATTGTGGAGCCTTGGCATGCCAGTTGATAGTGATGAATATATTTCACTCACTTTCACAGTCAGGTTCATACTCTGCCTTCTTAATTTCACAAATGTGAAGCTGTAAGCCATGATATTTCTTCTTCATGATCCAAAGCTCAAGTGGTAAAGGTGTACAAATTTTCTGTCTCCCTTGAGAGGTGGTTATGGTAGAACTTGAAGTCAGACCCCTGACACTGCCATATGTATCTGATGGACTGACTTGCTGATAATTGCTCTAATGAGTAAGGGAGAGGCTTCAACTCTCAAAGCAAAGTTTCTTAAGTGCTCCAAGTGTTATTAATAGAGATATGATGCAGCATTTTCAATATACACTTGCTACTCTTTTACCTGGGGGTGGTGGTGGTGGTGGTGGTGGTATGCAAGAACAAAATTACCATTCATGGTTAATCTCAGACTTTGTCACTGAAACTTGTTCTCAGACCTTGTCAATATATTTCCCTTATAATGGGTTTTCTTTCAGTGGACCCTGAAATATGTACTCTATCAGGTTACCCCAGATTATTAAACATATTTGGATATGTCTGGACACAATAGTGGAAAGCTTTCAATCCCCATCTCCTCTGCCCACCCCTGCAGGAAACTTCTTAGAACTTACTTGAATAAGGTGATTCATCCATTCAACAAATACTTATTCATTGTTCACAATATGCCGGACAATTACATAGGCATAGAAAATGCAAGAATAAAAAAAGGGGGACAAAATTTCATGCCCAAATGTAGCTCTCTTTCCATAGGATTAAAAAAATAAACTATTAAGTAAGGAATAATAATTTACCAGATGGCAAAAAAGTGCTAAAGAGAAATATTATGCAAGGAAGGGGACCAGAGTATGCCAGGAGTGAGGATGATTTTCAATTTTAATAGGGTGTTTGGTATGGCCCAATATGAAAGGCACACATTAAAGAAAATGAGGAAGTGAGCAAAGATGTCTGGGAGACAAGCATTCCAGGAAAAGTGTGCAAAAAGTGAACAGCCCCTAAGAAAGGAGGTCTCTGATATCTATGGCAAGAAATGACATATGACTAGGATATTAACTCCATAGAATGGCAACTTCTAATTCCTTTCTCCAACTTAGTTAAGACATCCATTTAGAGTTAATGGGTAAAAATAGTTGACATGATCAATCTGCTGACTAAAGTGAGACACAGGTAAATATCAGCAGATCACAAAGTACCAAGATAAAGGAAAGAAAAAAAAGGCCCTGAACAGAACCAAGGTAAAATAATGTGTCTTTTACTTTTGATGGTAAAGAAATTAGCTGAGAATGTAATTTCTTATTAAGAAATTATTAAAGATTATCTAAGATAATTATGTTTTTATATTTGTACTATATAGGCATTGGCCCAAGTTCTTTGCTTAGTAAGCAGAGCATAAAATTATAGAGTAGCTTTCTTAGAGGACTGAATAATTCTCAATTGATTTAGTGTTTCATGTACAAGTTTTATCAACAATAGGAACTTTGAGCTATAGAAATCCAACTGTGCCACTTTGAATTAATATTTTGAACAAAAAACCTGGCAATATAATCAGATGCTGTTTTGAGGAGTATGTTATATTTCAATGGCCCAACTTAGTGCATCTCTCTTGATGTGAGGCCATATTTATTAATTTAACATGTATTTTATAAGCACCTCTTAGGTGCATGGCTCTGTTTCAGAGATTTAGCAGTGAGCCAAACCTTATCCCCACCTTCATAGAGTTTATATTCTAATTGACAAAGCCAGTAAATGCCAGGCACAAGTTGCTATAAAGAAAAATAAAGCTGGGTCTGTGAGTAGAGAACTTCCATGGGGATGTTCTTTTGGAAGGCATGTTAATTTGAATATGCTGCAGTAAAAATTAAACCTCCAGAATATAATAGCTATAAAACAAGGTTTATTTCATCCTTACAGTAATGTATATGTACATTGTGGTTTGGTGCCAGGCTTTCCTTATCGAAATTACTCCGAACAACCAATCTGAAGGAGCAGTCACCATCTTGGATTTTCTGGACATTGTGCTAAAGGGAAAAAAGAGTTCTGGATCAAAGCAACAAGTGTGACATCATCAAACCACATGCACATCATGGCCCAGAACCTGTTTCACAGCCACACCATCATGAGGAAGCCAGGAATTGGAAAGAAAATAGTGTATTTGTTAACCAGCCCTAATGACCACTACCACAGGGATGTCAGACAAAGAAGTCCTCTTTGAGAAGATGGATATTTGAGATGAGACCTGAAGGAAATGAGGGAGTGAGATCTGGGGGCAAAGCATTCCTAGCAAAAAGGAAGAGTAGGGGAGTTAAACCATATTTAGTATGTTTGAAAAGTAGCAAAGTTTTCATCAAAATTAGGAAATATAATTGCTAAAATGTCAGAAAATAAAAATAGATGCCAATATGGGGATAAAATAGTTGTGAATTATATTCATGTACCTAGAATATGCAAAGAACACTTACCACTTAATAATAATAAGACAGAGCAACTCAATTTTTAAATGGGTAAAAGATTTGAAAAGATAGCTCACTGAAGAAGATATATGAGTGGTAATTAAACACATAAAAGATGTTAAACATAATTAGTCATTAGAGAAATGTGAATTAAACTGTAATTAGATACCAGTACACACTCATTAGAATGGCTATAATATAAAAGACTAACCATACCAAATGTTGCAAAGATGTGTAGGAACTAAACCCCTCATACATTGATAATGAAAATGTAAAATGTCATGACTACTTTGCAAAACAGTCTGGCAATATCTTAAAAAGTTAAATGTATGCTTAACACATGACCCTGCAATTTGAATCCTGGGTATGTACCCAAAAGTGATAGAAACATATGTCCTCCTAATTCTTGGATATAGGTGTTCTTAACAGCAACATTTAAATTAGCCCTTATTATAGCCAATATACAGGAATGAAATACTGATATACACTTCAGCATAGATGAACCTCAAATGTATAATGTTAAATGGAAGAAGCCAGGCATGAAAGGTTACATATTCTATGATTCCATTTATATAAAACTACCAGAAAAGACAAAACTGTAGATAGAGAGAGCATGTCCAGGGTGCATGGAACTGCAGGTGGGAGCATGAAATTGACTGCAAAGTACAAGATAACTTTTGGGGGTGAAAGAGGCATTCTAAGACAATATTGTGTTCATAGTTGCACAATTATATAAATTTCTAAAATTTACTAAAATGCACATTTAAAATGGATGGATTTTGTGGTGTGTAAATTATGTCTCAATAAAGTAGTTAAAAAAATAAAAGACACAGTGAGGAGGAGGTCAAGGTGGCTTCCATAGAGAAAGAGGGAAAAGACTGGTAAATGCTCTCAGAAATGTTGCAGCCTGATAGCATAATCACTGTGGCACTGTCAACAGAGTATGGGTTCCTTTCTATACTTACGCAAATTCAGTGCATAGTTTTTAGTATGAAAGAAATTGGGTGATTTATGTTTTTAAATGAAGCTCTATGTTGACTGTACTTTAGGAGGTAAGAGTTGAAATAAGATGAAAATAAGATGATCAAATGAAAGACTTTTACAGTACTTTAGGCAAGAAGTAATGGAAACTTGATCAAGAAATGTACAGTGGAGAGGGGCTGGGCAAGATGGCAACATAGGGAGAAGTGGAATTTAGTTAGTCCTCTAGAGCAACTAGTAAATAGCCAGAAACAAGTAGTAAATAGTCTAAAACAACTGTTTGGGGGACATCTGTGACTGGATATACATCATACGCCAGTCTGGAATGGGTGAAAGGGTTGAGATTGCCACATAGAACTGTAAGTTTAAACCCCCAGACTGAGGAGCTTGTGACCTTCCTCACTGGCATGGCAGGCTGAGTTGAAACACTTCCCTGTGGAAAAGAAGTCTCTACTAGGAACAAGGGAATGTAGCTCAAGCAAGGTACAATTGTAGTTTTAATTAACAAATTTGGACTATTGAATACAAGCTATGAGCATAGAAAAACCTGGTGCAAGCAAGAAAGGAACCCAGAAGTTTCTCTCAGCATAGAGAAGGTGGGCTGATTGAAAAAAATATACATAAATAATTAAAAACAGGTTTTGGAGTTGGCTACCTCAGAATACTGAAAAACAACTGTGTTCCAAGAAAGGAGTCAAATAGAACCAGATGCCAAATCCAGCTCTTGACTGGCAAAACTAGTGAGTGAGGGGGAGGGGCTGGGGATTGACTTTGAAAAGAGGTTTTATTTCTTTTTTTCTTTTTTTCTCTCATTCTAAATAGCTCATTAGAGAAAGTGGACCCAGGCAAGGGTAGAGTTAAGATAGAGAGACAAAGGAAGAAGTCAAGAGAAGAAGATAATTCCCTAAGAGGCTTATCTTCTCTAAGAAAATGGGGTGGAGTGGGCTCAGCTCAACTGGCAGCCCTCCCTCAGAGAATTCAGATCTTATGACTTGGGGGGAAGAGCAGAAACACCTTAAGCTTGGCTTCTGACTCACCCTTGGTCCCAGGCAGGGACAGAATCTGCTGAGAATTAAAGGTACTACACCTCTTTATTCAGATGGGGAGTTGTGGACTGACAAGCACCAACTGCTAGGCAGGATAGGAAAAGCACATCATCTAGAGGCCTCACAGGAAAATCTGACAATCTTCTGGATCTCACCATCAGGGAAACCTGATATTGAATATATCCTCCTCCTGAGACCTAGGTCCATCCGGTCTGGGAAAATCTGATTGGGATAAGAAAGGAAACCAGATGCCTAGATAACAAAAAATTATGAGTCACACTAGGAAAAATGAATATATGACCCAGTCAAAGGAACAAACTTACACTTCAAATAAGATGCAGGAGATGAAAAAACTAATTAAATATCTTCAAACAAATATGCTAAATCAATTCAAAAATCTAATCAATGAGTTGGGGAAGATATGGCAAAAGAGATGAAGGATATAAAGAAGATATTGGGCAAACATAAAGTAGAAGTCAATAGTTTGTAAAAACAGTTGGCAGAACTTATGGGAATGAAAGACACAATAGAAGAGATGAAAACACAATGGAGACATAAAACAATGCAGTTGAAGAGGCAGAAGAAAGGATTCAGGAACTAGTGTACAGGATATCTGAAAACTTACATGCAAAAGAACAGATAGGGAAAATAATGAAAAATTATGAGCAGAGTCTCAGGGATTTGAATGACAATGTGAAGCACACAAATATACATGCCATGGACATTCCTGAAGGAGAAGAGAAGGGAATAGGGGCAGAAAGACTAATTGTGAAAATAATCACTGAAAATTTCCCATCACTTATGAAAGACATAAAATTACAGATCTAAGAAGCACAGCATACTCCAAACATAATAGATCTGACTAGACTTACTCCAGGACAACTTAATAATCAGATTATCAAATGAAAAAGACAAAGAGAGAATTTTGAAAGCAGCAAGAGAAAAATGATCCATCACAAACAAGGGTAGCTCAAAAAGAATTTGGGTGGATTTCTCTATAGACACCATGGAGGTGAGAAGGCAGTGGTATATACACTGAAAGAGAAAAACTGCCAAGAATGAATTCTACGTCAAGAAAAAATATCCTTCAAAAATGAGGAAGAATTTAAAATATTTTCAGACAAGCAGATACTGAGAGAGTTTGTGAACAGGAGACCTGCTCTACAGGGAATACTAAAGGGAGCACTACAGGCAGATAGGAAAAGACAGGAAAGAGAAGGCTGGAGAAGAGTTTAATAATGAAGGCTGCCAAGAGTAAACAGAGAGAGGAAGAAAATAAAAATTAAATAAGATATGACATAAAAAGTCCAAATGACAAAATGGTAGACAGTAGACATTACGTTGAGTGAAATTAGAAAGAAAAGGAAGGATGCTGCATCGTCTCACTAATATGAACTAACACTGAAGAGTGAACTTTGAAAGTTAAAGTTGAGAACATAGGTTATCAGGACATAGTTAGAAATTGGGCACTTGTTGCTGAAGGAGTACAGAAAGTTCAACAGGAATGATTGTATAGATCCAGAAATGGATAGCACAATAATGTGTGATGTTAGCACAATCTTGTAAGTACTCTGAACACAGATGACTGTGAATATGGCTAAAAGAGAAAGGAATGTATGACACCAGAAGGAAAGATAGAAGATAGAGACTGAGATTGTATAACTTAATGAAACCTGGAGTGGTCAATGATGGTGATTAAATGTGCAAATATAAAAATGTTTTTACATGAGGGATAACAAATGAATGTCAACCTTGCAAGGTGTTGAAAATTGGATGGTAAACATGAAAAATACAATCAATGCAAACTACAGTATATAGTTAATAGTAACATTGTAATACGCTACCATTAATTGTAACAAAGATAATATACCAAAGCTAAATGTCTATAAGAGAGGGATATAAGGGACTGGTATGGCATTCTTACTGGTGTGGTTGTTGTCTAACCTTTTCATTGTATTTTATTTTATTTTTATTTTTGTCTCCCATTTTTTATTCTTTTTTTTTCTCCTCCTCCTCTTTCTTTTCAGAAGAAAAGGTAATGTCCTCATGTGGATTGTGGTGGTGAATGTATAACTATGTGATTTTACTGGGAATCATTGATTGTTTACTTGGGATGCATTGCATGGTATATGAATAAAAACTAAATGGAGGGATACATGTGCTGGAGAAAATGTGAAGAGAGGGATGTACCTATTCCCTGTTGCTGGAGAGGTAGAATGGTGCAGCCCATCAGAGGGCAGTGTGGTGGTTCCATAGTAAGCTAAGAATGGGGTTGCCATATGGTCCTGCAACCCTGTTATTGGGTATATACTTGGAAGAACTGAGAACAAGGACACAAATGGACATTTGAACACTGCTGTTTATGACAGCAGAATTCACAATTTCAATGGATGAGATCAACTGATAGAATATTGAACTGGATTGTATACATCCAGTGGAATATTGAGTGGTGGCAAGAAGGAATAAAGTTGTGAATTATGCAACTAGGTGAGTGGATCTTGAGGACAGTATTTTGAGTGAAATAAGCCAGAATCAAAAAGAAAAACATTATAAAGCCTCACTAATATGAAGTAATTATAATGTGCAAACTCTGAGAATTGAATCTGAGATCATAGGTTATCAAGGGAAGGCTTATTGTAAAGGTTCCTAGACTGAAAACTTTTTTGGCAGTCACATCTATTCATGAGTTGTAATGGTTATTTCTAAATTCTCTGATGACGAACTATTTGTGTATAACCTAGTCAGTCCCTGCATCTTTGGTTATCTGTGTGACACCTGAGACTCAGAGCCAGAGTTCAAAAGCTATGAATCTCAGCATTACCCCATACAGTAACTGTTAAAGAAGCTAAGAAAGAGATCAGATCATTAGAGATACAAATGAAATGGACTTGGTTAGGACTAAGGTAAATCAGACTAAAGGGTAAAGGATGATATTGACTATTCTTTAAAACTTCAAATTCTGTGTGAGACCAAAGGAGGAGATATTTATTTAGGGCAAAATCTATATTTTCTGAAGCACACTATATAATTTAACTTGTAGGGTCAGTTTATTCAAACACTGCAATTGCACCCTGAATAGGAAGTGAGATCTGCTTGGTTTGTACAGGTTAGCATGAAGCCTTGATACATCCCAGAGTAATTTGGGCAGAGAATAAAAATGTGTTTGCAAAGCCCCCTTGAGGGACTGGGGAAAGATGTGGAAATATTAAACTTCCCAAAATGGGGAATTCCTGACCTTCTCACGAGCACTGGGGGCTACCAGTTTAGTAGACCAAGCCCTAAATCTTGGTTCTTGCCCTTTTGAAGCTTGTTACTGCAAAGGAGAGGCTAAGCCTACTTAAAATTGTGCCTAAGAATCACCCACAGAGAACTTTTGTTGCTTCTCTCACTAAGCCAACTCTGCAAGTAAACTTACTGCCTGTCCCCCTACATGGGACATGACTCCATGTGGGACATGGGTCCAGCATCACAGGGTTGAGAAAACCTTCTGGATCAAAAGAGGGAAGATAAATGAAACAAAATAAAGTTTCAATGGCTGGGAGATTTCAAATGGAGTCTAGAGGTCTTTTGGAGGTCATTCTTATGTATTATCTAGATATCCCTTTTTAGTTTATAGTGTATTAGAATAGCAAGAAGGAAATACCTGAAACTGTTGAACTGCAATCCAGTAGCCTTGATTCTTGAAGATGATCATATAACTGTATAGCTTATATGGTGTGACCATGTGATTGTGAAAGCTTTGTGGCTTATGCTCCCTTTATCCAGTGTATGTACAGATGAATAGAAAAATGGGGGCAAAAGGTAAATGAATAATATGTGGGAAGGAGGGTTTTGAGATTTTTTGGGTGTTCTTTTTTGCTTTTTTATTTTTATTTTTAGAGTAATAAAAATGTTCAAAAATTGATTGTTGTGATGAATGCACAAGTATATGACACTGTGGAAAATTGAACACTTTGAATGATTGTATGGTATATGAATATATCTCAATAAAATTGCATTAAAAAAGTATGGTACACTGGGATTGATATGTCTATTTTAGGTTATGTCTGAAATGTAGAGCTTGTAGGATCACAGGTTAATCATTGCACCTGGGGTGTGGTTTAGCCACATATTTTGTCATTTTTATTACCAAGTAATGTGAGTAAATAACATCCCATTCCTGACCCTTGGCAAAACCCAGAACACAACTCTAAGTCAATACTTAAGTCTCAACCTAAAGACTTAGTAGTTAGTGAGGAGTCACTGATAGGATACAAATCTGGGAATTTGATACACAGACATTTTAATAAAAACAAAGACTAGGACCATTTTTTTTTTTTTGAGTTTTTGTGGTCATTTATTAAAGTATCAGTAAAGCTGCAGGGAAATGGCCAAGTCAAGTTTCTCTGTTCACTCTTAAAGTGATGTGTTCTTATTTAGGATTACAAAAGTATTGTCCTAGATGTTCATGATAGCCCTCATTCGCGCAGCCCTAACTCAGCTGAGCAGAATTAGGACAGTGGACCTCATTCTTTATGATATATTATGTATAATTTTGGCTAGCAGTATGGTACCTAAATAAATCAAATATAAGCAATAGATATTTGAGAGTGAAATGTCCCTTCTTGAATTTCAAGTATGATTTTCTATTACAATAATGTATTTTATTTTTCAAGAATCATATCAGAGTAATTTTAAGTAGTTAAACATATTGAATGGTAATTTTGAAAATTGCCCATGTGAAGGAAATAGCTCTAACAATTTATAGATTGAATTTATGGAACTAAACAGAAAACCTTTAAAGTTTGAGGGAACAAAGAATTTAGGAAGAAACAAATCATACGACTGGCTTCAAATATTTTCAGAGATTTTTAAAATTTCTCCTACTGAGGAAAATGAAAATGATAGAACAATTCATGTTACTACCAATATTGTATTTAAGAAATTTTATTTAAAAGTTTTTTCAAAGAACTTTTTATTGTAAACTCCACATCTAAATGTTTAACCATTGTTCTTTGATTATAGGTTATATGGTGAACACTAGACTACACTTTTATGTCTATCCAGAAATAGAGTCTCATTTTCTTTCTGGAATATAAACTGTTACCTGAAAAATAATAGTCCCCATGTGATATTTCTAATTATCTTGATTTCCTTGTAACTGGCATATTAATTTTGAAATCTACCAAAAAAGAATAGTTTTACAGTTAACGTATAAATAAACAAAAACAAAAAGAAACCCCACACTTCCTGGAGTATCAGATAAATGCCAAACTCTTAATGGTAGAAAATAATAGAAATTTGTTTCTTAATCATTTAAATACAAAAATAGAGGTTAATGATTGCCCAAGAGGCTTTATTCCAGAAACTCTTTCATTAACTTAAGTCTTCTTCCTTGTCTCTATGTCACCACACATAAATCTGTATCTTCAACACAAAGATTTCTAATTGTCTGCATCAAACTGATGGATGTGGAAAGGGTTATGAAGAGATTTATGCAAGAAGTTTATCTGGGTCAGATCTAGAAGCTTACTAACTCATATTAACAATATTGGTTTTGTAATTAGTAAATAAAGTTTTGTTCTCTGTCTAGAAATAAGAGAAAATAGGTTTGGTGAACAGCTAGCTGTCTGTCAATACTATCAAGAAGCTATACATTACTTTAAGATATCTATAGAAATAATCATCATTTTAAAAATATCTCTTCAATATATATGTATTTTACAGATCAGGATGGAATTCTTTCATCATATCATTTCTTTCTTCTGCCTTTTTTACTTACTTGAAATAATAGTTTTATTGAGGTATAACTCACATATGACAAAATACTCCCTGTAAAAGTGTAAAAGTCAGTCGTTTCTATTATGGTCACAGAAATTTGCAACCACATCACTACCTAATTCCAGAATATTTTCATCACCCCAAAAGAAACTCTGTATCCATTATTGGTTACTCCCCACCCTTCACTACCCAACCCTTGGGAACCACTGATCTACTTTCTGTCTGTATGGATTTGTCTATTCTGGATATTTCATACAAATGGAGTCATAAAATATGTGGACTTTTATAAATGGCTACTTTGGTTTATCATAAGATTTTCTTTTTTATTTCTTTTTGCTTTTTTTAAATTTATTTATCATCAAATTAAAAAACAATCAAACAACAACAACAAAAATGCAGCATTTCAAACAAAACAAAGAGAAGGATTAAGAAAAACAAATTACCTAAAGTAATTGTATTGCTTCCAACATGCTCCTACCATACCCCAAGGAAATTAAAAAACCATAACCAAGCAAAAAAATAAGAAAAACAAATAACCTAAAATAACTATGTTGCTTCCAACATGTTCCTACCATACGCCAAGAAAATTAACAAACCATAATCCAACAAAGGCATTAAGAAAAACCAAATAACCTAAAGTAACTATGTTGAAGCTAATTTTTAAAAATTGCAATAGCTTTTCTTTATTTTATCAAAAAATTCAAACAAAACAAAACAAAGGAATAAGAAAAAAAAACCTAAAATGACGGCATTGCTTCCAATATGTTCCTACCATACCCAAGAAAGTTTGTAAACCATAATCATTCCTGAGCATTCCCATAACATTGAGATTATCCTCAATAGCTTATGTGTTCTTATTAGATTACCATTTCCCCTTCACTAGTTGCTGTCTATCTCTAGGTCCCCCACATTCTACAGTACAAAATATTTATTTTAAATTTTTCACAGAGTTCACATTAGTGGTGACACACAATATCTCCCTTTTTGTGTCTGGCTTATTTCACTCAGCATTATGTCTTCAAGGTTCATCCATGTTGTCATGTGTTTCGTGACATTTCTTCTTACTGCTGTGTAGTATTCCATACTGCACACCACATTGTGTTTATCCACTCATCTGTGGAAGGACATTTGGATTGTTTCCATTTTTTGGCAAGTGTGAATAATGCTGCTATGAACATCAGTGTGCAAATATCTATTCATGTCATTGCTTTCAGATCTTCCAGGTATATACCAAGAAGTGAAATTGCTGGAATGAAGGATAATTTGATACCTAGTTTTCTAAGGAAGTGCCAGACTGTTGTCCAGAGTGGCTATACCATTACACAGTCCCACCAGCAATGAATAACAGTTAGAATTTCTACACATCCTCTCCAGCATTTGTAGTTTCCTGTTTGTTTAACGGCAGCCATTCTAACTGGTGTGAGATGATATCTCATTGTGGTCTTAATTTGCATCTCTCTAATAGCTAGTGAAGATGAATTTTTTTTCATGTGCTTTTTAGCCATTTGTATTTCCTCTTCAGTGAAATGTCTTTTCATATCTTTTGCCCATTTTACAATTGGGCTGTCTTTAGTATTTTTGTTGAGTTGTAGGATTTCTTTATATATACAAGATATCAGTCTTTTGTCAGACACGTGGTTTCCAAATACTTTTTTCCCATTAAGCTGGATGCCTCTTCACTTTTTTGACAAATTGCTTTGAGGTACAGAAGCTTTTAATTTTGAGAGTGCCTTCCAGGCCCCAGGCATACACCATAGTAACTGGCATGAGTGATAGCCCTTTGCACACCCACAGCTGAAGGTCCCCAAGTTAGGGATGAGCCATTGCAGCATGTGGGCGATTGTGGAAGTGGGTTATTTTCCACACCCTGTGCAACCATCTTTGAAGTATTCTGGGAGAAATAGCAAGAAAAATTGCTAAATATCTAGAACTGAATGAAAACAAGAGCACACCATATCAAAACTTATGGGATGCAGTGAAGGCACTATTAAGCTGGAAATTTATAGCTCAAAATGCATACATTACAAAGGAAGAAAGAGCTAAAACCAAAGAACTAATTGAACAACTGAAGAAGCTAGACAATGAACAGCAAACTATTCCTAAACCAAGCAGAAGAAAAGAAATAACAAGGATTAAAGCAGAACTAAATGACATACAGAACAACAACAACAAAAAAATAGAGAATAAATAAAAAAAAAAGTTGGTTCTTTGAGAAGATCAACAAGATTGACAGTCCCTTAGCTAGACTGACAAAATAAAAAAGAGAGAAGACCCAAATAAACAAAATAATAAATGAAAGGGGACATTACTGCAGATCCTGAAGAAATTTAAGAAAGTCATAAGAGGATACCATGAACAACTGTATGCCAACAAAGTAGATAAAGCAGAGGAAAAGGAGAAATTCTTGGAAAGACATGAACAACCTATACTGTCTAGAGAAGAATTAGAAGACCTCAACAAACCAATCACAAGCAAAGAGAGCCAATCAGTCATCAAAAAGCTTCCCACAAATAAATGCCCAGGGCCAGATGGCTTCACAGGGGAATTCTACCAAACTTTCCAAAAAGAACTGACACCAATCTTACTTAACCTCTTTCAAGAAGTTGAAGAAAATGGAATATTTTCCATTTTATGAAGCTAACATCACTCTAATACCAAAACCAGATAAAGATGCTACAAGAAAGGAAAACTACAGGCCAATCTCCCTCATGAATATAGACCCCAAAATTCTCAACAAAACACTTGCAAATTGAATCCAAAGACATATGAAAAATATCATGCACCAAGACAAAGTGAGGTTCATTTCAGGTGTGCAATGATGGTTCAATAGAAGAAAATCAATCAATGTAATACAACACATCAACAAATCAAAAAGGAAAAATCAAATGATCATCTCAATAGATGCTGAAAAGGCATCTGACAAAATCCAGCATCCTTTTTTAATAAAAATACTTCAAAAAGTAGGAATTATAGGAGTTGAAGGGAACTTCCTCAATACGATAAAGGTCATGTATGAAGAACCCACAGCCAGCATAGTACCTAATGAAATGAAAGCCTTCCCTCTAAAATCAGGAACGAGACAAAGATGCCCACTGTCACCACTGTTACTCAACATTGTGCTAGAATTGCTAGCCAGAGCAATCCAGCAAACCAAGAAAATGAAAGGCATCCACATTGGAAAGGAAGAAGTAAAACTGTCATTATTTGCAGATGATATGATCTTATATCTGGTAAACCCTGAGAAATTGATGACAAAGCTACTTGAGCTAATAAGCAAATTGAGCAAAATAACAGGATACATAATTAATGTACATAAATCAGTAATGTTCCTATCACTAGAAATTACCTAACTGAAAAACACTAAAGAAAATTATTCCATTATCAATAGCAACTAAAAAAATTAAGTACCTAGGGATAAACTTAGTCAAAGACATAAAAGACCTATACACAGAAAAGTATGTAACTTTACTACAAGTAATAAAAGGGGACCTAAAAAGATGGAAAAATAGTCTGTGTTCTTGGGTAGGAAGGCTAAATGTCATTAAGATGTCAATTCTACCCAAACCCATCTACACGTTCAATGCAATCCCAATCAAAATTCCAACGACTCACTTTGCAGACTTGGAAAAGGTAGTTATCAAACTTATTTGAAAGGGAAAAATTCCTAAAATTGCTAGAAGTGTTCTAAAAAAGAAAAATGAAGTGGGAAGACTTACACTTCCTGGCTTTACTGTAAAGCCACAGTAGTCAAAACAGAATGGTACTGGCACAAATATAGACATATTGATCGGTGTAATAAAATTGAGAATTTGGAGATAGACCCCCACATCTACAGGTTGACTGATCTTTGATACAGCCACCAAAACCATTGATCTGGGACATAAGAGTCTTTTCAACAAATGGGGCTCAGAGAACTGGATATCCATATCCAAAAGAATGAAAGAGGACCCCTACCTCACACCTTACAAAAAAATTAACTCAAAATGGATTAAAGATCTCAATATAAGAGACAGCACTACAAAACTCCTAGAAGATAATATTGGAAATCTTCTTCAAGACCTTGTATTAGGAGTTCACTTTTTAGACCTTACACCCACAGCACAAGCAACAAAAGAAAAAAAATAGATAAATGGGAACTCCTCAGAATCAAAAGCTTCTCTATCTCATAGGAATCTGTCAAAAAGTGAAGAGGCAGCCAGCTCAATAGGAAAAAAGTATTTAGAAACCATGTATCTGACAAAAGAGTGGTATCTTGCATATATAAAGAAATCCTACAACTCAACAAAAATAGTACAGACAGCCCAATTATAAAATGAGTGAAAGATACAAAAAGACATTTCACTGAAGAGGAAATACAAATGGCTAAAAACACATGAAAAAAATGTTACCTTCACTAGCTATTATTGAGATGCAAATGAAGACCACAGTTATATATCATCTCACACCAATTAGAATGGCTGCCATTAAACAAACAGGAAACTACAAATGCTGGAGAGGATATGGAGAAATTGGAACTCTTATTCATTTCTGGTAGGGCTGTATAATGGTATGGCCATTCTGGAAGACAGTCTGGTGGTTCCTTAGAAAACTAGATATCGAGTTACCCTTTGATCCAGCAATTTCACTTCGCAATGTATATCCAGAAGATCTGAAAGCAGTGACACGAACAGATATTTGCACACTGATGTTCATAGCATCATTATTCACAATTGCCAAGAAATGGAAACAATCCAAATCCCCTCAAACAGATGAGTGGATAAATAAATGTGGTACATACACATGATGGAATACTACACAGCAATAAGGAGTGAGTCATGAAACATATGACAAATGGATAAACCTTGAAGACATAATGCTGAGTGAAATAAGCCAGAAACAAAAAGAGAGATACTGTATTTTACCACTAATGTGAACTTTCTGAAAAATTTAAAATAAATATTTTATATTGTAGAATGTAGGGGACCTAGAGATAGACAACTAATGAAGGGGAAACAATAATCTAATAAGATCAGATAAGCTCTTGAGCGCAATCTCAATGTTATGGTAATGCTTTCTTGGTATGGTAGGATCATGTTGGAAGTAATGTAGTTATTTTAGCTTATTTGTAATTCTTATGCTTTGCTTTGTTAGGGTTTGTTAATTTTCTTGGGCTATGTTAGGGATATGTTGGAAGCAATACAATTATTTTATGTTATTTGTTTTCTTATTCCTTTGTTTTCTTTTGTTTGAATTGTTTTTTTTTTTTCATTTTTTGATAAAAAGCTATCACATTCAAAAATTAGCTTCAATGTAGTTAGTTTTGGTTATTTCATTTTTTTATGCCTTTGTTTGATTATGGTTTGTTTATTTTCTTGGGGTATGGCAAGAACATGTTGGAAACAATGTAGTTATTTTAAATTATTTGTTTTTCTTATTCCTTTGTTTGTATATGTTTTGTTAATTTTCTTGGGGTATGGTAGGAAAATGTTGGCAGCAGTACAGTTATTTTAGGTTGTTTGTTTTTCTTAATCCTTTTTTTTTTGAAATGTTGCATTTTTGTTGTTTGTTTTAATTTTGTGATAAATAGTTAAAATAAAAAAAAAACTGGTAAAAAAAATAAAGGTGTGACCTCCTAATACAAGGTCTTGAAGATGTTTCCCTATATTACATTTTAGGAGTTTTATGGTGCTGTCTCTTATATTGAGGTCTTTAATCCACTTTGAGTTAATTTTTGTGTAGGGTGTAAGGGAGGGGTCTTCTTTCATTCTGTTGGATATGGAAATACAGGTCTCCCAGCCCTATTTGTTGAAGAGATTCTTGTGTCCCAGTTCAGTGGTTTTGGTGGCCTTATCAAAGATCAGTCATCTGTAGATCTGGAGGTCTATTCCCAAATTCTCAATTCAATTCCATTGAACAGTATATCTATCTTTGTGCCAGTACCATGCTGTTTTGACTTATGTGGCATTATTGTAAGCTTCAAAGTCAGGAAGTGTAAGTCTTTCCACTTTGTTTTTCTCTTTTAGAATGTTTTTAGCAATTTTAGGCATCTTTCCCTTTCAAATAAATTTGATAACTAGCTTTTCCAAGTCTGCAAAGTAGGTTGTTGGAATTTTGATTGGGATTGCATTGAATCTGTAGATGATTTTTGGCAGAATTGACATCTTAATGACATTGCCTTCCTGTGCCAGTTTGAATATATTGTGTCTCCCAAACACCATCATCTTTGATGTAATCTTGTGTGGGCAGACGTTATCAGTGTTGGTTAGATTGTAATTCTTTGAGTGTTTCTGTGGAGATGTGCCCCACCCAACTGTGGGTGATGACTCTGATTGGATAATTTCCATGGAGTTTTACCCCACCCATTGAGGGTGGGTCTAAATTCAATCACTGGAGCCATATAAATGAGCTGACAAACAGAAGGAACTCAGTGCAGCTGAGAGTGAACTATTGAAGAAGCGTTACCGCCAAGAGGGACGGTTTGAAGAAAGCACAGGAGCTGCAGATGAGAGACAGTTTGAAGATGGCCCTTGCAAGCAGACTGTTGCTCCAGAGAAGCTAAGAGAGGACAAATACCCTAAGTGCAACTAAGAGTGACATTTTTGAGGAACTGCAGCCTAGAGAGGAACATCCTGGGAGAAAGCCATTTTGAAACCAGAACTTTGGAGCAGACACCAGCCGCATGCCTTCCTAGCTAACAGAGGTTTTCTGGACACCGTCGGCCATCCTCCAGTGAAGGTACCCGATTGCTGATGTGTTGACTTGGACGCTTTATGGCCTTAAGACTGTAACTGTGTAACCAAATAAATCCCCTTTTATAAAAGCCAATCCATGTCTGGTGTTTTGCATTCTGGCAGCATTAGCAAACTAGAATACTTCCTAACCATGAACATGGGATATTTTTCCATCTTTTTAGGTCACATTTTATTTCTTTTAGTAAAGTTATATAATTTTCTATGAATAGGTCTTTTACATCCTTGGTTAAGTTTATTCCTATGCACTTGATTTTTTGAGTTGTTATTAAGAATGGAATCTTTTTCTTGAGTGTCTCTTCCATTAGGTCATTTCTAGTGTATAGGAACATTACTGAGTTATGTGCATTAATCTTGTATCCCGCTACTTTGCTAAATTTGTTTATTAGCTCTAGTAGCTGTGTCATTGATTTCTCAGGGTTTTCCAGATATAAAATCATATCATCTGCAAATAATGACAGTTTTACTTCTTCCTTTCAAATTTGTATGCCTTTTATTTCATCTTGCCGTAAGCATAATATTTTCAAGTTTCATCCATGTGGCATGTAACAGTATTTCATTATTTTTATGACCAAATTATATTAATTCTACGGATATGACACATTTTGTTTAGCCATTCATCAGCTGATGGTCATTTGGGTTGATTCCACTTTTGCCTATTATGAATAATGCAGCTATGAGCATCTGTGCACAAGTTTTGTGTGGACATGTTTTCAATTCTTTTGGGGATATAACTAGGCATGGAATATTGGTTAGCTTTTTGAAGAACTGCCAAACTGTTTTTCAAAGCAGCTGGACCATTTTACATCCTCATCAGCAATGTTTGAGTGTCCCCATTTGTCCACATCCTCACCAACACTTGTTTGTCTTGTTGGTTATAGTCATTCCAGTGGATGTGAAACATCATAATTTTGTTTTGAATTTCCCTAATGATTAAGGATACTAAGCAACTTTTCACTGTTATGTGTCTTCTTTGGAAAAGTATCTAAATCCTATGACCATTTTTGGTTGGATTTTCTGTTTTTTTTTGTTTAGTTTTAAGAGTCCTTTTTATCTTTTGGATGCAAGTCCCTTATCGGCTATACTATTTGTGAATGTTTTCATCCATTCTGTGGATTGTCTTTTCTTTTTCTTCGTGGTGTCTTTTGATGCATAAAAGTTTTAAATGTTAGTGAAATCCAATTTATCTTTATTTACTTTTGTTGCTTTCACTTTTGGTGTCACATCTAAGAATCCATGGCCTAATTCAAGGGCAGAAAGATTTATTCTTATGCCTTCTTCTAAGAATTTTATAGTTTTATTTCTTACATTTAGATTTATAATCCATTTTGAGTTAACTTTTATGTATGGTGTAAAGGTAGAGGTCCAATGTCATTCTTTTGTATATAGATAGTCATATGTCCCAGAAAAATTTGTTGAAAAACTATTATTTTCCCATTGGATTGTATTGGAATCTCTCTTGAAAATCTATTGGCCATAAGTTTAAGGGTTTATTTCTGGACTCCAAATTCCATCCAATGATCTATATGTTAATCCTTATGCCAGTACCAAATGGTTTTGATTAGTGTAGCTTTTTAGTAAGTTTTGAAATGGTGAAGTGTGAGGCCTCTAATTTTGTTTTTCTTTTTCTAGATTGTTTTGGATAGTCTGGGTCCCTTTCATTTCCATATGAATTCTAGGATAAGCTTGCCAATTTCTGCCAAAATAGTAGCTGGTATTTTGATAGAAATTACACTGAATCTGTAGACCAATTTGGGGAGTATTCCATCTTAAAAATATTAGAAAAAATTCAAATTAAACCCACATTAAGGCAACACTAGACACCCTCTACAATAACCAGTATAAGAAAGCTAACAATACTAGAAGTTGTAAGTGATGTAAAACTATGGCAACTGCTGGTAGAAGTGTAAATTTTTAGAAGCAATTTTGAAACAGTTTGATATCATCTACTAAAAATGAAGATTGTTCATATCTATGATCTAGAAATTTCACTACCAAGCATAGCACAACAGAAACATGTACACTTGTGCAATAAGTAACATGAAAAAAATCCGGTGTTCATTGTCATTGAATGGTTACATATGGTTTGTTATATTTAAATCACGGATTCTGTGTGTCAATGAAAATGAATGAACAACTACACATGGCAGGAGGATAAATCTCACAAACGTAATATTGAACAAAGTAAGCCAGATACACAAAATATATCATGTTTGTTTGTTTTATTAGAAAAAAAAACTCAAAACAATAGGTAAAATGAAACAGTGGGGTTTAAGGATGTTTACCTAGTGGTTAAAATCAAGAATGAGACATGAAAGTGATTATCATTAAAAATCAGGATAGTGGTTTACTTTGGAGGAAAAGGGATAGTGTTTGGAAGGAGGAATGAAGTAGGCTCATGAAATATTGACAGTGTTATACTTCTCAGCCAGGGTGGTGGTTATACAATTAAGATAATCCCTTAAACTGTGCATTCATATTTTATGCACTTTTCATAGGTATTATATTTCACAATATTATAAACCAATATCTATTATATATTATAATTTATTTAAATAATTATATTTTTAATTTTTTATAATGACCCTATTTGTTATTAGAATTGAGAAATATAAATGATAATTCTTTAAATCTGCCTGGGGTATGTGGCAATGTGCCAAAGGGTATTTGAAGCTGAAGGGTATCTGATGCTACATGATAAATGTGAAACATCACTTTTACTTAAAGTTTCAGGATGGAAAGGGAGTATTTTTACCACCAAATAAAAATACATGGTTTTATATTAAAATGAACACTGATACAGTATAGAAAGCAAGATTGTATTGCTATTAAAGCTTACATTGGGCCTTAAATATTTTTCACTTTTAAGAAATTTCACTTTCCATGTGCTACTTAAAACTACATTCCTCCAAAACCCACCAAGAATATCCTAGCCAACTTCTCCCATCAGTACACAAAATAGACACACACAGACATATGCACACATATGTATAAACTAGAGTGACTAACTCTCATCCAGTTTGCCCAGAAACTCCCCCCGTTTCAGCATTGAGAATCCCATGTGGTGGCTGGTCAGAGGTATTTAAGGAACACTGTTTTAAAAGTTCTTTCTTGTATCACTGCTTCATGCTTTGAACAGTAACAACTGTAAAACAAGGAAAGAAAATTATAATTCCAGAATCTAGAATTGTGTTAACGTCAAGAAATATTTTGACCTAAAATTATGCTATTTAGTAAGTTTTAATATTTTCTGCTATTTTATCCATGTAAAGTTTTTGCTCATGCTTAATGGTATTGGTGAACCTAATCCACCAATCTTAATTTATCTGATTTGAAGTAACACAATGCTAAGCTAAGTTTAGCCAGAGGCCAGGTTAGGAAATAACAGGTTTGCAAGATATATAACCATGAAATGAGTGAAGAGCAAGGCATCTGAGAAAAAAAGATACAGTAAATTATCAGAAAACTTTCATGTGAATTAAGGTCAAGAAGTAAGGACTAAAATAAATGTAAGCAAATGATAATGGCATTAAAACTTATAATATATAACATTTTTTATATGAAACGAGTTGAGAAAAAATTAGTGATACATTACATTTTGAATCATAGACTCATCTGATGAGATTTTATTCTTCTCTATTCCTAGATACTTTAAAATTCATTTTTATCATACTCATGTATATATTTTGGGTCCCTTGTACATTTTGGCATATGCTAGTGTGGCCGCTGAGGAAAAAGTCATTCTGATTTGAAAATATTGACTCTATATTCTACTTTTCTAATTTGAACAGTCATAATTTAATGCCACTTTTTATGTATTTCAGCATAAAGAAATCAATTCCAACGAGACTGAAATGGCTATGAAACGAATAGGACAGAATATAGCAGAAAAAGGGTTTCATTTTGTAGTAAATTGCTAGGTAAGTAAGCCAGTTCTGGAATTACTGATGCACTTCCTTGGACTGGAAGGCAGGGTACTGTGGAAAAAGGTGCCAGAGCCTACTGTCCACTCTTGAGTATGCTTAAAATAAATGAAGACCAATTTGATCTCTTTACATTTCTAAGAAACAATATCTCCATGAGGTTTTGGAGTATCTTGCTATTAAATCCTGCTTTTTTTTAATATAGTGCAGCTTTCAATCCTGCTGCTAGGAATGCTGTTCTGGATAGTAAGGGTTTTCCGAGACTTCTTGTATCTTTGAGAGCTGCCAAGGCAGACAATCCACCCTATTTTCAAACCAAAAAGGGCAGAAGGGGGAAAGTGTGCTTTATAACATTCAACTCTTTTTAACTTGGAGGCCTGCTGAATTCTGGCCTCATGCCCATGGAAAGAGACGACTGAGATGATGCCTGCTTTTATTCCTGTTCCAATGCTTCTCCCATCTAAGAATGACAAAAAAGTAAACTCTCCTGCTAGAAAGAGGCCCTACTTCCTTCACAGGTCAGAAGTTTAAAGGAAAATAATTGGACACAGTCCTCAACCTGAACGATTGTTTAAGTACTACTTGGCTATTATTTTTGCTGTTTATAATGAGGAAATGAAAGAATTTGTGGATCAGCTTGAAAAACTGAAGTATAAGAGGGAACTTTTGAAAGCGAGTTCCTATTTGCTTTCCTATATCTTTGGTATATTATAGTTCCTTAAGATAAATAGTAAAAAACTCCACCCTATCTTTGTTTAGAATGTTCAGCATAGACCTCCATGATTTCTACTGGTTTCTAGAAAAAAAAAATGTTCTTAAATTTTAAAAAACAAGAAATTAGACATATGACAAACGGAACACTGTGAAAAGTATGGGCGAGTATGTTCTAAAACTAGACTATATGAAAACATTATGAAAAGTTATTCTCCTCCAACTGTCTCAAGAATAATGATTCTAGGTTTCAAAGATGTCATAATGAGAAAAGGGTAAGGTCAGGTAGAAATGTTTGATCTACCGATGCCTCTTCAAAACAACTTATCCACATTTGATGACGTTTCCAGGAGTCATTGAATCTTACACATTAGGGTTCAAATCGAAGATGATACAGAAAGACTGCTTAGAAGTTGAACAGGGGAAACTGTCTTTCATTGGCTTATTTCCATTTGAAGGAACCTCTGAGTAGATTGGTTCTTTTCAAAGGGTTGATTTTGCTTCTGTTGAAAAGGATAAAAATAATCTCTATTGGGGACCTACTCTACATGCTGACATGCATAACAACATGGACTCCCCAAAGTACAAAACAGCCCTGATATATTCTGACTCAGGTGATAGTCTCTTTACACACTTTGAAGTAGAAAGCCCTTTCAGTCCCAGGGCAGTATCATTCTCCATTATTCCTGTGACTCCCAATCATGTGTCTCCCATCACTTCTACTGGATTTTCCTATCTGAAGGTCATCTGTAATATGCCTAAGCCATCTCCTTTTCCCTGCAACCCTCTAAAATAATCTTTCTCTACAATCACATTGTGCAAAGATAGGAATGAAGTTTGTTAGTTTTTTTTCATTTGATGTTATGATCGAATATTTTGTGAAGATTCTGTCAGGCTATTAGAAAAGGGCAGCAATCATCTGCAATATTAAAGAATTTCTGGAATTCTGTAATGTTATTACTTCACATAGGAGGGTAGATGTCACATTTTCAGAAATTTTGATCATGAAAAGACATTTTTAAAATGGTAATTTATGAAAGTTCAGGTGCATACTTTTCAAGTACCACCTTTCAAGAATGGTATTTTATTAGTTTGGAATTTGCAAAGGCAGCACATATGTTCAGAATATTTATAAGATAATACTAATTAATAAATTCACTGTAATAAATTTTTTGAATGGCTCAAATACTAAATAAAATGTGATAGAAAGCACAAATTATTGGAAAATCTCACCCATTTCACTCTGTTTTTGTTTAGACCAGATCAAATAGATCATGAAGCAAGATTATTTTTATCCCTCTATACCACCAAAAATGAGGATTTTTCATTTTTTCCATAACATATTTATTTACATGCTAAAATGTTTATTCTAGAATTTAGAAATTATACAAATATAATTAGTTGGCCACTGGCTTCTTGCAATAGTGATAGCTCACTGAAACTGTGGCATAACCATTGACCATGTACCCCCAATCAAAATTTAGCCTTCACAACCCTTCCAAAGGAAGGGTTTATTTAGCCATATACAGGTAGTTTATTTTACTAATAAGCTATTACTAAAGAAACAAATTTTTAAGCTTAAAATTACTAGAAAAACAATGGCAGTTTAATAAGCAATTCAAGATATTCTCAGTTCAAACACAATTTACAATTTTCTGTGTAGTGAGAATGGCTTTTGTGAAGAGTTTTTAAAAAAACATCTGCATTTCTTTTTTTAAGTGGTTTAAATATTATGCTGAGAAGTACTACTTCCTTCAGTATTCTGCCCTCCAGTTTTATTTATTTTAATGTGGGGAAATAATCTGCTTTAGATAAAATGGTTGCATTTTATTTACAATATCTGTAATGCTGTCTGTGAATTAAGGCAGTGTGGCATAGTGTTTGAGAACATGAACCTGGAGCTAGACTAACTGGCTGTCAGTCCTGGCTATCAGGCTGCTATCTGTCTGCACTTGGACGAGTTACCTGATCTCTCTGACACGCAGTACTCACTATGTGAAAACTGGCCAACAGTCTTCTTCACAGATGTATATAATGCTAAGAACCATATCTGGCTCATAAGAATTGCTACATAAATGTTTAATAAGGAAAAATTTGGACTTTTCAAAACTAAAATTAATAAAGAACAGAAAATTAACACTCTGAGAGATTTAAAACAATTTTATTATAATATGGATGACTCAATTTTATTATAAATGATATACACACCTATAATTGCATTGGTAATGATTTTGTAAGTCATTTAAAGTTTTCATTTGTTATCATGGCCTTTTCAAAGTAGTCTTCTATTTTATTTACTTGCGTCGGAATAAAAATATCAATGAAGTCAGGAACTTTACTCTGACCTAGAAATTCTGGTAAATTAAATGATGAAAAATGATGAACTGTGATTCCTTCCCCTAATCAACTATCAAAGACCAGAGCTCTGATCGTGGCTGTCAGTGTATCAAGCTTATAAAGAAACTGAAGAAACTGAGAAACAAACCTTTTAAATACCTTCCAAAGTCAACCAAGGGAGATTTTGATAGGAGAAATGTGATAATAAATAACTTTCCACGTACATTTTAAGGCAGCAACATTATTCCTGCATATATCTGATTACAAAAATGCTTTCAGAGTTTTTCATTTAAGAAGCAGCCAAATATCAAAGATTATTTATTACCCTATCATATCTTTTCCAATTATAACAAAGGCTTCAAAATTCCTTTTGCTAATAGTAAAAACAAAAGGAGTAATAAATGCATGAAAAATGTATTTGAAAAGTAAAGTCTGAATTTTACATTTAAATTTGAATAGTAGAGATCTTTTGAGGTAGTATTGTAATATTCCACATTTCTTGTCTCTGTCTCTGTCTCACACACACACCGAACAACCCCTCACACTCTGTGTTGTCTTAAAAATTCTTAGCTAATTATGGACTTTGCCTTAAGTATTGTTGAACAATTAGTTGAACTATGTATTTATTTTCTTGGGTCATTTGAATGCAGATTAGACATATTAAACTGTCATGGAGTTTCATCTGCTGTATGTCATGGAGGATTCACCAATCCATTGAGTCACAGCTGAATTCTCTACTTTCTCAACTGTGTTTCCTCACTAGTGGTGCCATATTCATTTTAAATTTTCTAGCTTCTTTAAGGTTTCAATCAATAGCTTTGGAATTTTCACTTTATCTGAGCTCCAATATAAAATATGGCCTTCCTGTTTATTCAGTCCATTGTAATGAACAAATTCTTCTGAAATCAACACATTAAGTTACAAACTTAAGTCTCAAAGAAGTCAGCTTTTATAGAAACTGGAAGCTTAGGCAATGCTTATTATCCACTAACTAGGTGGTTAGCCTAAATGTTTTGATTTAAGGCACCAAAATAATTTTACGATTTAATGGTTTTCTACAAGACTTTTTTTTCACACATTAAAATAAGAGAGCTGTAGTAAAAAGGGGGTCAATATTGAAATAAATATTCAAATGTACTTCAGTAAAGGGTAAGAATATTAGAAAACTTATTTCAGATTTCTCTATATTTTTAATAACCCATACAAAAATCCCAATAATTTTAAAAGACTCAATCAAAAGGAAATATAAAGCAAAAATGAAAATAATTTTAAATTTGGGAGTTTTTAATTTGGGATTCAATCATTTGGAAGTAAGTGGTTTAGAGGTGGTCTTTATTACAGGATGGATTTTAGGCAAACATGTAAAATTATTTTTTGGCTTTGTCTCCTTCGGAGAGAAATAAGTTTCAGTTGGTAAAGGTAACCAACAACTGACAATGCCATTGGCATTAGGGAGATCACAGATACCCGTTAAGCAGCCATTGCCCAAACTACCTATCCCCACATCCTGTTCTGGGAGAAGTAACAGGATGACCAAGCAACCATCTTCTAGTCTGCTTTTCTATTGTATGCCATTCTACAACCTGGGGGAGAGATTAAGTCTAATGAAAAGACCCAGCCAGGTTTTAACCCTGGAACAACCCCAGATGCTTATCAGAACAGGAATGCTCAGTGGCAGGGCTCCCTCCCTGCCTTCATGGAAAAATCCACACTCAAACAGTATAGATTTGTTTCTCATCAACTTGAATTTGGGCATGTGGAGCTGCCATCTACTGACTCCAACCTGGAGCAGTTTTCAGCCAGACAGGGAGACCAGCCATGATGGAACTTTTTCCCCTGCTCTTTTGGACTCTGTGCTGGGTAAGTGACAAGGAGATTATTTGACCTTTCTAGACTCTTTATTCTGTGCAAGTAATAGAGGGCTCATTTGTTGAAATTTTTGTTGTGCCTTAAACTTGTGTTCCCACAAATCACCATTGCATCAACCTACTCCACAATTGGGTGTTAGTGGATTATGTGAGTCACCAGTGTGTGTATGGTCTGCACAGGTGTGTATGTGTGAGAGAGAGACAGAATCAGAGAAAGAGAGAAAGATAGGAGGGAGAGAGAGAAAATATGAGAAAGTACGAGATTAATAAGAAAAGATTCTACTGTTTTTTGTTTTTTTTTTCAATATTGGTACATTTTAATTAAGTAAAGACCATAGTTTATATAGATTTCCTTAGATTTTACCTAATGTCCTTTTTCTGCTCCAGGATCCCATCCAGGATACCATGACACATGTAGTTGTCATGTGTCCTTTGACTCCTTTTGGACAATTCTCACACTTTCTTTGTTTTTAAAGACCTTGAATGTTTTGTAGAGTATGGTCAGATATTTTGTAGAATATGCCCCAGATGAGATCTGTCTGATGTCTTCCTCATGATTATAGTGGGTTTATGTGTTTGGGAGAGAAAAAAAAAAAACACAGAAGTAAAATGCTGTTCTCATTACATCATAAAAAAGGTACATTTATCAACATGACTTCTCTGTAGATGTCAACCTTGATTATGCAGCTGTAAGGTTATTTTTCTCCCTTTTATCATACTGTATGTTTTAGAAGGAAGTCCCACGTCCTTAAGGGTGGAGTATCTATATGCTATTTTTTGGCTCATGAGATTTGGCTAGTCTCTCCCATTTATTTATTTATATCATTAAAGCCTCATATATATTTATTTGATACACTGGGTTATAATCCAATACTATTTCATTTTGTTGCTGAAATTATTTCAACTTTTGCCATTGGGAGCTCCCCCAGTTGGCTCCTGTGTCCCTTTTATATCCATTAAGGTTTTACATATTTCTTTTTCTTTTTTTTTTGAACACTTACTTATTCTCAGGCACTACAAGATGCTCCAGGCTCCTCTTGTATATTTTCTGTCCTGGCACTAGAGCCACCCATTTCTCCAGGATTTCTGGTCCCTTTTATTGGAGAATGTCATTAGAGATCAAGATCTGGGTGCTAAGTGTATGTGTTCCTACTAGGATGTCCTTGTTCTAGGCCTTCTCAGTTGACAAAGCAAAGAAATTTATATGTTTATACTAACCAGTGTATACATACATATCTTTAAATATTTCTGTGTGTAACCATCTGTATTATATTAAGCTAATCATGAGTTCATGGTGATGCCTCCAACTCTCATTCATTACCATTTGATCATTCTACCTTCTTCCCATTTCTTATTTGTAATTTCAACAGTGAGAAATCTGGCTTCCACCTTCAGCCATCCATTTAATTAATTGTTCAATTCCAGAATACATAGGTATTTGTTTCAGAATTGCTAACTATACTACTGTAGGAAATAACTTTATCTACTAGAGAATAGCCTTTAGGTACAGTTCCTTTTGCCTTTAGTCTTACAGACTCCATTCATTTCCAAAGTTACTTAGGTCAACACCTTTGACCCCATCCCTTTTAGTGAGATTCTTTCATATAAATGGTATATAATTAAATTATTTTGTCATCTTGTATAATCTATTCTGGGGCATCGTCAACCACCTAAATGATTTTTTTTTTTATTCACAAACATTGTCACTTTGCTGTAAAGTTCTGTGGGTCACATATTCATCATTTGTAGTATTAAAAAGAATCGTTTCACTGCTCTAAAAATTTGCCTGTGATTCATCTATTCAACATTCTCCCCACATACCAGGTCTCTGGATACCACTAAAAGGTTTCCCATCTTTAAAGTTTTACCTTTCCCAGAATGCCATAAAGGTGGAATCATACAATTTGCAGCCTTTTAGATTGGCGTCTTTAACTTAGAAATATGCTTTTTAGATTCATCCATGTCTTTGAGTTCCTTGATAGCTCATTCCATTTTATCACTGAATGGTATTTCATTATACAAATATACCAACATTTATTTATCCGTTCACTTACTGAAGGTCATCTTGGTTGCTTCCAGTTTTCGAAGATGATGAATAAAGCTGCTATAAACATTTGCAGGCAGGCTTTTGTGTGGATTTAACTTATCAAATCTGCCCTGTACTTTCATCTGATAAAAGATTTACCTTACAAAGATAAGATAAATATGCGTTGCTGAATCAATTGAAACAATACTTCGAATACATTATTTTTTCATCAGGCTCATTAAAATCATTTCCAAAACATTTTAGGATCCCTAATAATTTTAAATCTCTAAATTATAAATCTAATTATGTATCTAAATTATATATCCTGAAATGTTGCCTCAGGAAATATAATTGCTTTGATCACCAATAGGAAAATATGTACATTTAAATTATTTGAGGTGTGATATTATGTCAGAAAAGATGAGCTAGTGTTGAGATATCCTCTTGTCAGGATAGTGGCACATTTTAATCAAAGAAAGCTTTAAAGATGGTGGGTTGCTTTTAAAATGTTTTCCTTTTACCAAGGAGGTTTTGAATATGGCATAACACATTCAGAATAGTTCTTACTGATAAACCTAAACTGGGAGAAAAATACCCAAAATAATATCCTTCAATCATTTCTATCACTTAGACATATCAACAAAAAATTTTAGCTTTCAAAATGGTGTATAATATTATAAACCCTAAGATGAAAAGATATGATCCCTGTATTGCCCAATTTAGACATGTCATAGACACATCACCGGTTAATTACAATGTGTTAAAGGCTGTCATAACGTATGTGTGATATATTATAGGAGTATAGAGCAAGAACTTGCACCGGAAGGAACATTTAAGTAATGTTCATATTATGCAGGAGTATAGTAGGCAGGGAAATAAAAAAAAGGGTTGAGGGGGTGAGTCACAAAGGCATTTCAGATAGAAGGAACAATTTTGAAATTAGTGATTTATATGGAGATTGATCAATCATTTGGTATGACTATAACATAGAGAAAAGATTGGTGTAATTAGAAAAAAAATAGAATAAGGAGAGTCAGTGAAAGGCCTTATATATATATATATTCCCCTAAGATATTAAACTTTACTTTAGTGTACAGGTTATGGTGAAAAAGTAAATGATATATGTGCATACTTTTAAAAGTATGGAATGTTTCACCAATTAATTGGATGTCTGTGATAAACTGTAAGTAATTTATCTGACCATAATAATGAGTCATATTCTCTGTTTGAATTCATGTGTGTTAGTCCTTCTCTTTGTTATTTTGGTTGTACTTCTGAATTTGTTTGTTCTTTGTGTCACTTTCTTTTTCCCACCTTACTTTATACCTTACCTTTCTTTGTTCCTGTTCAAGCTATGTCCAAGTTTAATTTGATACAGAAAGAGCAATCAATGAACACTCTTTCTTGTTGGGTAAACATCATTTGTCACTCTTTCAGGGACCAAGATCTTGGCTGCGGAACTACTTTGTGTCTAGAGTCCTGCATCAATTCATGGATCTCACTGTCTGTAGTACCACATTCTTGCACTTCCTGATATTTGACTCTTGTCAGTTATTTTTGGATCAGCTACACTTGGTCATAATGTCTATCTTTGTTACTGTAGATTTGGATCTGTGAAACCTCAATGCCTTTCTTGTTTTATAGGGAAGAGAGGGTGGGAGGTGAAAGAGGACCAGCCATCAAATAAATGATTCACTGGTATTTGTTGTCTCAGCAGACTAAAGTTCCCTCAGTTTATTCATACCCTTAGCTTCTTGTTTCCCAGGGGAAGGAGTGGCTGCCTCCTTGCTGAGAAGAACCTTCTCTGGGTTTGCCCTGAGGTGAATAGGGTGGGATGAGCTATTCCAGGAACTTTCTGTTTGCTTTGTTAAAAAGCACATAGCAAACAGAGAGCATTAGTTATGAGGCTTTTTTTTAAAGAGCTAATCATAAAGGAAGGAAAAGAGAGAGGGGAACAGAATAGCAACTGACAATGAAGCCAATGGGTTTTGATAAGGATTTCTGTAGCATAAACTTGTATATCTGATGAAATATGCTTGAGTAAAAAGATTGCTTTGTTTTGTGGGAGATAAGTGTTTTTCATCTTTGAATGAAATATGACTTCTGAAACTGCTGAGCTGCACATTTTGGGTAATTTAAGTTCGACAAATATGTTTGTTTTTTTTTTTTTTACCCCCTGAGCTGAAAAATAAACATGGCCCCCAAACCCAGTCCCCAAAAATTTGTGGTTAGCAACTGAGAATATAAATAATCTAACTTCAAAAAGTAAATTCCTTCTCTCTCAAGACATTATTATTAATAATTGAAACTATGTGGCTCCCCTAGGGGTATTATTGTAGCTTACTCAGAAGGTACACATGATACAGATGTTTGTACTCCATAAGTAAGAAGCAAACACTGAAAGCACTTGATGTGGTCACTTAATATTGCCAATGGACAAAACTATTGTGTCCACTTTTGAGATGCAGAGAACAATAAACAATGGTACAAACAAGAAAAAGTTAGTTTTTCTGACCAATGAAATGATTACAAAAAATATTCTGGAAAGGCAGATGGTTTAACTTTAGCACCCAACTCCTAGAAGACATTCAAGAATCCACTGACTCGGTAGAATTACAGGGATAATATTTTCTCAAGAACAAACTGCGCTTGAACAAAGTAACTGGCACAAGTAGACCCTTAACAAGGAGTGTAGCTTTGTTCTTGAGCAGAAATGTTTGTATATGGTCAGTTTGTGGAAACACACTCCGCTGGTATTTGAGTTTCTTTGTACTTGTCAGAAATGTCCCAGGATACACACTGAGTACAGGTCTTTTTTCTTTCCTGCTGGGCTTATTTGGTACGTAGGGAACTACTTTCAACACTCGAATGTGGGTGGTAATTAGAAGTGACTTCCTTCATAGTCTTCTTTGAGAATTAGAAAGGAAAGGTATTTTAAGCCTTGGTGTCAAGAAGCATGTTTTATGATAATAGTTTAAAGAAAAGAGAGCAGGCTATACATACACTAGAACAGGAAAGAAAAATTGCCTTGTTTAGTGAACAGTGAACAAAATCACATTTGCAGTGTGAAATGAATCACAAAGTTTATCTCATCCAACCATTTATCTGGTGGTTGAATTTCCTAAAGAATTCTGAAGCTGCTCTTACAATAGAAAATGTAATCTAAATTAACATTTATGTCCTCAAATATTGTCATCGGTCTGGAACTATTTGTAAAGGTTAAAACATATTGTTTTATTTTTAAATTCATTTTTCCTTTCTATTTATCCAAACATTATTATTTAAGAAAAGATTAGGGGGGAAAAAAAAAAAAAAACAGACCAATTACCTATTTCTATCATCCAATAATTTTCATAGATATTTAACTTTCGTATCTTAAAGATCTAAGACCTAAAATCATTTATTTATTTTTCTCTTTACTTTGTCTCTTAGGATCTTATATTCACAGACAAACACATTGATATTGTTAATGAAATTCCACTTATTTTAGCTTCAAAACATTTCAGCATTCTTGCACAAATTACCATTACACATATTGTTTAAATGCAGATTTTTTAAAATGACCTTTAATAGATGAATTGGGTCTTCATTTTCTAAAGTAGATCTGTAGTTATAGTTTTTAAATTATTGCACTTCACTAAATAAATCAAATAAATTATTATGCCAGATGAACTCCTTTCTAAAAGTAAGAATGAAAATTAAATTCTAATTTTCTGTGTATAGAATAATAACTACAAGCTTAATGGACTCTCACTGTGGCATAATTACATTTAATTTTTTCAAAGGTCAGTGTTACTCTATGAAAGTTATAGACATTAAGGTAATTTTCCCTATTCAATCAAAATTCCAAATATGTTTCCAAGAATTTTTCTAGGTTTTAAAAATTACATGATAGAATCTACTGACTGGGATATATAAAAAGTTTTTTTTTTTTAATTCACAAAATATTTTAAATGCTGTATTAACCAAGAGTAAAGTTTACAGAATGAGGACAACAGAGCATCTTTTGGTTTTTTAAATATTTAGAACCATAAGCAAAATGTTTGTGAAGCATGACTGTTTCATGTATTCTGATAACACAATCTAAAATATCTTTGGCAACTGTAATGCAATCATATTCCTGTTTTGAAAGAATAGTCAATGAGGCCAATAGACAGCATCTTAAAGCTAAAGTGTTTCATGTTTGGTGTTTCTCCTACTCTAGATACTCACTTAGAGAGAGATTGGTATAAGATTTTAACATCTTTTTTTTTTCTCTCTTTTCATTCTCTTCAACTTCCTCCTCTTATGGGTTGTGATATTTTCAAACTCATGTAGATATAATTCTACAATTATTTTCATATACTTCATTATATGCTTTATTAATTAAAGACTGCTTCTAAATATTATTTAAATCATTCTACATTTTTGCACATTTGCCCACACATTCCTATTAGATATATCTGGATGTATAATTGCTCTGGGGTAGAGATTCTGAACCCAAAGGAAGATCCTAAGATAGTTTCAAGCAATGGGATCCTTTTTCTTGAATTCTGTTAGCTAGTACATAATCTTTCATTTTCTGTCATGTCAAAGCTTATCAGTCTTTTCCATTTTACCAAACTTGGGTTTCTTTATTCCCCTTTATTTTCTTTGATGAATTCTCCTAAAACTCTGAAAACCTCTTAGAAATTTTTTGAAGCTTTTGGATTCTTTCCACTTTCTTTGGGTGCTGTCTGTACAAAGAAGGCATTTGTAGACATCTTATTATAAGTTTCTTTAGAACACCTTCTGACATGAGCTCCTTATATTGTTCTCCAGTCTCTGTACGTCTGTGTAGTCTTTTCATAACTGTTTATGTAGCTCATGCATAATGGGCTTTCAAAATGTGCAATGTTTTTAAGATGTGCCCTTTAAGTTCTCTGTGTTTCTTTCTCTCTCTCTCTCCCTCCATCCCCCCCCCCCACACACACACCCTACTCATTATCATCTAATTCTTTTGGTGGTGTGGGGAAAGGGAACACTTGAGGAAATCAATGCGTTTGTTAACAGAGCAGAGCATATCATTTTCCACTTTCTATTTTGTATAACCATTACTCAAACCATTTTTAATGGTAAAATTTAGGTGTTTTACCCTCCTTTTGCATTCCCATCTTGTGATGGAAAATAGACCAAATAATTAAAATTTAAAACTTTCCATCTATTTTTCACATCTTTTTGTAACTTGCTAGTTGATAATAATATGCCATTTAATCATTGTGAAACCAGCATGACTGTCACTCATGAAAGTTTTTACATATGTTCTTTCTTGAAAATTGTAAATAATATTGCATTGTATTGTATTGTATTGCATTTTTAACTTTATCACATTTAAGCAAAATACAGCTTAAACCTGTTGTTTAATTCAGAGTGGTTATCAATCATATTTAAAATTTTTGACTACAATTCTTCATAAGAACTGAATAAATATTCTATACAAAGTTAACTAAACTAACCAAGTGTTATGGATTGAATTGTGTCTCACAAATAGATATGTTCAGGTTCTAACCCCCAGGCTTATGGATATCACCCTATTTGGAAGCAGGAACTTTGAAGGTGTTACTACTTAAGATGAGGCCAAATTGGTTTAGAGTGGGCCCTAATCCATTATGACTGTGATCCTTATAATAAGGGGAATTTCAGAGAGACAGACAGAGAAGACAGCCATGTCTTCTGATGGAGGCAGAGAATGGGTTATGCCACAAGCCAAAGAATACCATGAATTGATGGCAAGCCACCACAAGAATTCCACAGACTTCAGAGGAAGTAAGGCCCTGCTAATACCTTGTCTTCAAGGCTTCTAGCTTCCAGAACTGTGAGACAATAGATTTCTGTAGTTTAATGCCATCCAGTTTGTGGTATTTTTTTACAGAAGCACTTGAAAACTAAGATACTAATATAGTGGAATCTGAATTAGGTATTTGAGAATGTAATGAGGTGTGGTATTATACTTGAAGTGAAATATGAAGTAAAATATGAATATTTTCATTCCAAATCAAAATTAACCATGTATACTTTTTGGGGATGCCAAATGCCAACTATATTACAAACTGGTGATCGACTCAGAACTCTCCTTCCCTGAATGAAAATCACTGGGTCGCTTTGCGCCCTTTGTCATTTATGTGGTGCCCTTCCTTCTTTTCTGTCTACCTTCCTTCCTCCTTTCCTCCCTCCTCTCTTCCTTCCTCCCTCCCTTCTATCCTTTAATATTTATTTCTCCAGTATTTGCTTTGTGACAAGCACTGTTCCAGTCACTTGGGGTATATCACCATTTCCAGATCAATCCCTACCTCATAGTGATCATATAATCCACAATCTCCACTTGATTTGTGGTCTATAACTTCAGTAAGGCCTATTGCTGCTTTTATGTTTGCTCTGGTGAGCTAAAAATAATGTAAAAGTTCTCCATAAGAACATGCGGCTATTAAGGTTGTACTATTAAGGGTAATTTTTCTTTTTTTCTTTCACAGTGACTGACACATGTTTATATGCATTGAGATACATAAGTACATGTGTCCATTTGCTTCCAATTAGGAGAGAGAAACCACACAGTGATTTAAACAGAGGAAGTTTTAATTATTAAGCTATGATAAAAGAGTAATTACAGGGTATAAGAAAACTTTATATGAACTGAGAGAATACCCAAGGGTGGGGGATCCTATCTTCAAGGCTTGGGTTCAGACCCAGTTGGAAAAGGTGTAGTCCAGCCCACTGTATAGCAGAGAAGCCCACTGTATAGCAGAGAAGTCCACTGGTTTGTCCAAGCCAAAACTGGTCTGACGTTGCTGGACAAACAGACAGAACCCTCTGGACTATCTGGTAAGGCACTTGTCCTAGTTTGCTAATGCTGCAGAATGCAAAACACCAGAGATGGATAGGCTTTTATAAAACGGGGGTTTATTTCACTACACAGTTACAGTCTTAAGGCCACAAAGCGTCCAAGGTAACACATCAGCAATCGGGTACCTTCACCGGAGGATGGCCAATGGCGTCCGGAAAACTTCTGCTAGCTAGGAAGGCAGCCGGCATCCGCTCCAAAGCTCTGGCCTCAAAACGGCTTTCTCCCAGGACGTTCCTCTCCAGCAAGCTTGCTCCTCCGCAAAACGCCACTCACAGCTGCACTCACTGAGTTCCCTCTCTCTGAGTCAGCTCATTTATATGGCTCCACTGATCAAGGCCCACCCCGAATGGGTGGGGCCACACCTCCATGGGAACATCTCATCAAAATCATCACGCACAGCTGGGTGGGGCACATTCCAAGCAAATCTAACCAGCACCAAAACGTCTATCCCACAAGACCACAAAGATAATGGTATTTGGGGGACACAATACATTCAAACCGGCACAGCACTCAACAGTATAGGAATGCAAGAAGATGGGGGCCGGCAGCCAAGGTGAGCCATGGAGGAACCTTGGCAGCCAGTGAGAACCCCCTCACCCTGTGCAGGTGAGCTCCTTGGACTTGCAGTGGTAATCTAATACCGGTATAGGAAGGAGGCCTTCAGGCTCTGGTGCAGGCAGGAAGCTTTCCACTTCCAAGTCAATGGGGCTGCAGAAGGTTATTGTCACAGGCTAGGCTGAGGCTGCCGTTGCTGAGGGACAGCAATTCTGGACATGGGGCCAGGGCAGATCTCCACTGGCTGTCCTCATCTCTACACCATTAACACACCATGCCACCACCTGAAGCAGCAATAGAAACCTTTCTTTTTGAAATGTCCCTCCAGGTCCATCTACTAAGAATGCTTAATGTTGTAATCACTATAAAAGTGAGATGCTTAAAGGAATTCCATCCATTATGGCAAAGCATATGTTGAAGGGTGAATTTGAAGCTGAGATGTAATAAATTGATAATTAGCACTATATGATACTACTAAACATAAAAAATACATTTTATTTTTTCATTCAACATTATAGTGACTGCATAGGTTATAAGCCATAATGCTGGCCCTGGATCTAACATTCTGCTTTGATCTTTTATTCATGTATGATTTTGTAAGATCATAAATTGGAAATATTATTTGGGAATATTGGTCCACTGAATCATGCAGATCTTCCAAATATTGACACATTTTGTGATACAGTATCAAAAAAGCACCTTTATTATTATCACTACTGATCTCATCAGAAAATCAAAGTATTGGGAAGCTGTCAGTCTCATGTTCACCAATAAAAGTTTTACGAAAATTCTAAATTTCTTTCAGAAGCTCAAATTTTATTATTGATACCAAATACAAATACTTTTTTTTTCCTTGATGTGATGGTCTTACTTTATTCATTTTTGATTATGGCTGCCCAATTACTATAGTTTGTATGTCAGTCTTTCTTTCAAGTAGAAGTTATGGTCCATGAAAAAGGGAGTTACTTTAGCTTGCAACTCAATCTCACAAGTAGTTTTCTGCGACACAAATGTTTTACTTAGTATGCAACACACATACTTTATGTATACTTCCCACTTTGACACACAATATATTCACAAGAAGAGTACTCATGAGTCAGTATTTTGAAAAATTAGTATTTTTTACCATTTTATCAAGGACATACTTAATGCAGCTGACTTTTTTGTTTTCCATGAGTTTCTGGCAATGAAAAATGCATCTATGGGTACAGTTTGTTGCCACTTCCTTGGTCATGCTTTTACCCACCATTGTTTGTGCACCATCAATAAAGGCAGTATAATTACAAACATAGTTGTAAATTTACCACCTCCTAAAGGAGTCTCAGAGAAGCTAAATGTCAATGAATCATACTATGGGAACCTCCACTCTAGACCACAAAATAATCTTTTTATTAGTTTTTCTGCCTCTAATTCAAAACCTAAAACTTCTGCAGAGTAAATTATATAAAAACTATATAAAAATTCTCCTTTGGTCATAGTTTTCTCCTCAACTCTCCTCAGGCCTTTCCATAGATTTCCCTTTCTAATATTTTTTGATAACCAATTATGTTCTTAATCAGACTAAGTTAAAACATTTTAAAGATATTCTTATTTCATAAAATTTTGCTGGTAAGAAATAATAGTCACCCTATTTTATACAAACTCATCATTTGAAATCATTTTTTAAAATTCTCCTAACATAGAAGAAAAAAAAATTTCATTGCCTCAGTCTCATTGTTAGATGTTGTGATTTGGTGATGAAATATATCAGATATATCAACATAATTTTTATTTAAAAGTTTACTTTATATCTCTTAAGTTGTTAAGAGAATTATCAACTAGCACTCTATGAAAATATTAAGTTTAATTCTTACTATATTTTTAATCATAATTATGTGATTAAAATGCACTCTAACTTAAAAAAAATGTCCAACTTAAAAAATATAACTTCTGTTAATATTTTTACAGATTTAATATTTTGTAATGGTGCTGTCTACTGCCATTCCCATTATAACTGCTAAGTTTTAATAGAGTCCTTGAGATTTTACTCCTGCTCCACGATATCTGGTTATACACGTCACATAAATATATCGCTTATATTCATAAAAGAGACAGTAAAACTCTTCTTCAAAAAGTCTTTTCCTTTTTTTAAATTTTTATTTTGAAATAAATTCAAACTTACAATAACAGTTGCAAAAATAATACAAACCCTATACACAGAACACCAGCATACCCCAATCCCCCTCCACCGATACTCCAATCTACCAACTTTAATATTTTGTCACTTTACAATTTCTTTCTTTCCCTCCCTCCCTATCATCCATCATCTATTGCTCTGTCTTCTAAACATATGACAGCAAGCTGCACATATCCTTGAACAAATAATATATTTCACATATACATTTCCTATGAACAAGAATATTCATTTATGTAATCACATTAAGTGTAGTTACGAATTTCAAGAAATTTAACATTGATTTAAAGCTTATATTCTATATTTCATTTTTTTCTTATGTCCCAATTGTGTCCTTTTGAGCCTTTTCTCCTCTATTCTTAGATCTAATCCAGGATCATCTATGGCATTTAATTATCATTATCTATTTAGACTGTCTTTTTTTTCAATTGTAGAAGCATATATAAAGCATAAATCTTCCTTTTCCAACCCCTCCCAAGCATTCCATTTAGTGGGATTAATCATGTTCACAATGTTGCAATGCCATCACCTTCCCACCATCCATTACTAGAAATTTCCCTTCACCCCAAACAGAAACCCTACACTCATTTCTTATTAACTCCCCATTGCCCCTTTCCCCACTTCCTGTAACCCATACTCTTCATCTCTATGATCATATTCTCTGATACTTTCTTTGTGTTTACTGTGGGGCTTAAATTTAACATTTTATGTTTATAACAATCTTGTTTTCTTTGATACCAACTTAACTTCGATAGGACACATAAACTATGTTCCTATACTCCTCCATTCCCCCACCTTTATGTAGTTCTTGTCAAAAATTACATATTTTACATGGAGTCCAAAACCACTGATTTATCATTACACTTTATGTATTTTAGATCCTGTAGGAAGTAAATAGTGGAGTTACAAATCAAAAATACAGTAGTATTGGTATTTATATTTACCATGTGATCTTTACTGGAAATCTTTATTTCTTCATGTGGTTTCAGTCAATTGTTTAGTGTCCCTTCCTTTCAGCCTACACAATTCCCTTTAGCATTTCTTATAGGACTGATCTACTGGTGATGAAGTCCCTCAGATTTTGATTATCCAGGAATGTTTTCATCTCCCCCTCATTTTTACCCTCCAGGTGTTTGTGAATTCTCCAAGTCCCTGATGGTTATTGACACTCACAGAGAATGTGCTTTGAATAATTTCAATCTTTTAAAATTTATTGAGGCTTGTTTTATGTCCCAGCCTATGGTCTATTCTGGAGAAAGTTCCGTGATCACTAGAGAAGAATGTGTATCCTGATGATTTGGGATGTAATGTTCTATATATGTCTGTTAAATTTCTCTATATCTCTCTCTCATTTCTTTGTCTCTCTGTTGGTAGGGCTCTCTTTAGAATCTGAAGTAGGGCAGTCTTTTATCAGCAAAATCTCTCAGCATTTATTTGTCTGTGAAAACTTTAAGCTCTCCCTCAAATTTGAAGGAGAGTTTTGCTGGATAAAGTATTCTTTGTTGGAAATTTTTCTCTCTCAGAATTTTAAATATGTCATGCCACTGCCTTCTAGCCTCCATGGTGGCCACTGAGTAGTCATTACTTAGTCTTATATTGTTTCCTTTGTATGTGGTGAATTGTTTTCTCTTGCTGCTTTCAGAACTTGTTCCTTCTCTTCAGTATTTGACAGTCTGATCAGAATATGTCTTGGAGTAGTTTTATTTGGATTTATTCTATTTGGAGTTCGCTGGGCATTTATGCTTTGTGTGTTTATATTGTGTAGAAGGTTTGGGAAGTTTTCCCCAACAATTTCTTTGAATACTCTTTCTAGACCTTTACCCTTCTCTTCCCCTTCTGCGACACCAATGAGTCTTGTATTTGGATGTTTTATTTTATCTATCATATCCCTGAGATCCATTTTGATTTTTTCAAAATTTTTCCCCATTCTTTCTTTTGTTCTTTCATTTTCTGTTCTGTGTTTTTTCAAGGTTACTGAGTCATTGTTGAGCTTCCTCTAGTCTTGTACTATGAGTATCCAGAATCTTTTTAATTTGGTCAGCAGTTTCTTTCGTTTCCATAAGATCATCTATTTTTTTATTTACTCTTGCAATTTCTTCTTTGTGCTCTTCTAGGGTCTTCTTCATGTCTTTTATATCCTGTGCCATGCTCTTATTGTTTGTCTTTAGTTCTTTGATTAATTGCTTCAAGTCCTGTGTCTCCTCTGATCTTTTGATTCAGGTGTTTGGGTTTGGGTTATCCATATCGTCTGGTTTTTTCATATGCTTTAAAATTTTCTGTTGTTTTGGGGCTCTTGACATTTGCTTTACTTACTAGGGTTCTTTTAGGATATAAAGGATTATTTAGACACCAAGTTCTAATTTGTCAGATCTGCAGCTTGGTGGCATACACTTTAACTGGCAGATGGCATCTGCGAGTCACCTATTCCCCTCAAGTCAGTTCTCCCCAACTTTGTCTTTGTGGTGTGTGGGGGTCTGGTTCTTGTGGGGTCCAATTGGTGCACTAAGTTTGGGTGTGTTGTTGGTGCTGTCCACCCTGAATGTGGGACATGTGTCTGAGTGGTTAGGGAGGCAGGGCAGCTTTAATAATCAAACCTTCCAGGTTTTCCAGGAGATTTAAGGCTGTTGCAAGAGTCTAAACCTTCATTTCAGTCTGGCCACAGATTGTCTCTGCCGCCGACCCACAAGTCCTTGGTATTGGCATAGGGTCCCTGGGTTTTCAGGGTGGGTTCCTCTTCCCAGCTGTGCCCTTCTAGGGCCTTTGCTGAGGGAAGGCTGTGCTACGTCACAAGTGTGCACCATCCCTCAAGGGAATCCCTGGGCCACTGGGCCATGCAGGGGCATTCCCAGCCTGCTGTAAAGATGGCTGAATGGGGTGTGTTAATTTCCCCCTTTTCATACAGCTCTGCCTTCCTAGCTCTGGGACAATTAGCTGTGGGTCCATGCCTGGTATTGTGGCGTGTGCATGGTGTTGCCAGAAACACTTCCGAACACACTGGGTCCCTTGGTGCAGATCTGCGCTGTGGCTCAAGAGCCTGGCAGGAGCATTCCCAACAGCCGGAAGATAGCTGCAAGGGGCGTGGTTTTTTTCCTCTTTTGGGTGTCCTCTTCCCTCTTTGCTTTGAGACAGCTAGCAGTGGGTGTGTGAAAGGCTATCTTCCATGCCAGATATTGAGGCATTTGCGCAGCCCTTTCCTGCTGCACTTCACTGTGTGGTTCTCACTGCCATATCTGCAGTCACTTTTGGGTTTTTTTAAAAAAGAGCTAGTCAGCCTCCAAATGCCAACCCACAGTTTTCCCACACCACAGTGTGGCTGCCGGACATTCAGCTGGCTTACTCACTCATTTCAGAATGCAGACTCCTGGTTTCACCAAGTGCACAGTCCTTGTGGATTTAGCAGACCTTGTCCAGCCGGTGCATCGCTGGAACTGGTGTTCTGGGTCACTTTCTAGCCTCTATCTAGTATTTTTCATGGAGGTGTTTTTTTGCCCTGTCTTTCCTAGCTGCTATCTTAGTTTCTTCCCCCAAAAGTCTGTTTCTAACTCTGAATTTATTGTTTTAAGACAATGGTGGATCTTACATGTAACTCAAGTATAGTAATTTAAAAATTTGTTCCTCCATCAGAAAATTTTCTGATGGATCAATATTGCTGTATACTCTATTATAGAGTTTTTTATATACTTGAATACTACAATAAAACTTTGCAAAATATTATTACCCTTGCATCATTAAATGGAAGGTTTTGGAGCTATTCAGTGTGACCCTGGCATCTTTTTCTAATGCATTATTTTTTTTTTTCCAGCTAATTGTCCTTTGCTCTCCTCTCTTAATTCATCACAGATCTCTTGGGTAGTTTATATATTTGTTTAAACTATATTTTGATTTCAGAACTTTATTTTTTAACATATATATATATATATATGTGTGTGTGTGTGTGTGTGCGTGTGTGTATGTATATATTATATATATATCACTATATAACTATTTTTTTTTACATATTTTGAAGAATGGGCCTGGCCACATAATGTCATGCCCTTTCATTTATTGCTGCCTTTTTCTTTGTGAAGTCTGAGGATAGAGCTCTTAGAAATCCTGCTTCTTCCTGCCTCCTCCACTTATCTCTTGAGTGCCTGCAACTTGAGAGCTTTGCAGCATTTGGTCTCAGTGTCTCTAAGTAACCAGAATTGTTGGGAATAAGAAGGAAGAAGCATGAAGAACTCAGTATTATTGAGTTGAGTCTATTTATACTCCACTTTTACCAAAAAGGATTTGAAGCCAAGCCCTCAAAGAGGCTTTTTTTCTGAAAAGCTAATTCCCAGAACTGGAGGAACAAACATCTCTGTGGTCAGAGATAAGCCACGGAGAGTTCTGCTTTGACTACACTTAGAGAACCATTTTAATGAGAAGCACACTTTAGGGACACATCTATGAAAGTTGGGATACATATTCTGGTTTTATAAAATTGAGGTTGAAAGGGTTAGTGAACAATTTCTTAAAAACAGTTTTAAAAATGGAATGAAAAAGAAAATACTACAACTGGGGATTATAATCACAATCAAGCCACCAGTAACATTACAGTTAGAATTGTGGAGGGTTTCTTATACATCGAGTAGTGGAAAAACACTAAATGGAAATATTGAAGACATGAAACTTGGATTTTCTTTTTGGCTTTTTCACTAATATAAGCAAGTTACTTAATCTTGGTGCACCTTACTTTATCTCCTTTGGTATCAGTTGACTTATTGGCAAATTTTAAAATTTGAGTTGTAAGGACCCTAAGATTCTTTTTTAAATTCTTGGAATATAAATTTGGATGTTTTAGAATCCTTTTTTCTCTTCACCTTTCAATTTTAAGCAGTCTCTTTTCATCCACAACTTGCAATGTAGTTATGTTTGATTTCATCACCACTACTTCTAAGTATAGTGCTGGTAAAACATACATATTAAATCCACAAAAGCATTTTTAAAACTCTCCATATTGTAAAATGTAGTTTGCTTATAAATAGTTTTTTCATGCACTGGCTTATATGCCATTTTTTTTATGGGAAATAAATTTGTATATGGGGGATGGGGCTGGCCTTAACATAGGAATATTTGGTGACAGTCTGCAATTTCCTCATTAGTGGTCCATTCCCTAGTATTAAGACATTGTATATTCATTAAGACCTTGGTTAAATTGTAGCGATATATTAAACATGAAACCATTAAATTCTATTAATAAATTAATTTATTAGATTATCTAGCAGGTTCCTAAAGACATGGCTATGGAACCAATATGTCTTAATATGGGTTGCATATACTTGGAGGCAAACCTTTGCGTGCATCAGGCCACTAGAATCCTGAGGAAAGCATATCAATAAAGAGGAGGCTGGCATCACTATGGTACTCTGTCCTGTTGTTTGTACTTTGTAGTTCTGTACATGCTTCTCTACACAAATGTCACCGTTCTCTTCTTATTTGTATTATTACCATAGTCTGCTAACTCGTTATCCTGTTTTTCATCTTGCTTCCTTCCAATACTCCCTCCCCACCATTTCCAGAATGCTCTTTCTAAAACACAGGTCTTATGATATTATTGCACAAAAAATGTAATTTCCTTTGTATAGAAGAGAAGGCTTCATGGTCCAGCTTGTCCCTATTTCCTACCTTGCCGCTCTTTCCCAGCATAGTCCCTGTGCTAGCCAATCCGATTATTTGACTTTCCTCACAAAGAACATCCTACCTTCTGTTGACAATATAATTCTGATATCATAGTTGCCCGAATTACCATTCCTGCCCTATCCTTTTCTACCTCATGAACTCTTAATAATTTTTGCTGGCAATTAAAATATCTTCTCTTTGCATTATGGAAGGCATCTAGCAAACACGGTATGTTTTCCCAGTTTAAGTGACTGGGTTCTGATACTAGTTTTTGTCTATCCTTTAGGAATAGAAAAACTTAGTTCTTAGTTTAGTGCTGAGGAAAAATTGATTTGACATTCAAATTTCTCAGCTTATCATCTTTAATTTTCTGACTTATAACATTTAAAAGATAGAGACACTTTAGAATATGCATCAGCTTCTGAAGTTGGCAATTAGACAATTGTTAGATTAGTCCTACTGTGTGCCATAGACTGGATTCCCTGGGAAAGGAACTCTGAGGTGGAAATTTGCATGAAGAATATTTATTGAAGAATACTCTCCAGAACAGTTCCTGAAGGAAATGAGAGAAGCAGAACTGAGTCAAGAGAGATGTTGAACTATAATACAATGGCAACGACGGCTTCAGCTCTGGAATGCAGATCTGAGTAGCACACCATAGCATACACTACTCTGATGAAAGAAAGTTTTGGAAGGTCTTTACCTCAGCCTCAGCCTCTGATGAGGTTGATGATGTAGGTAAAGCAGGTATCTAAAGTTCTTTCATTCTTCCAACAATACCATTCTATGCTTTTCATCTTTTCTGTGCTGTAGTCACTAGCTTTTATCTATTTTTTTTTATAAACAGCAGCTTCACAAGAATAATTGGAAAAGGTAACCATTTAGAACTACACTAAATCAGATAGCTACAAATAAGAACAATTAAGCTATTGCATTTATTTACAGGGATGCTAAGATATTTAAAGAGAGAAAGCAATATTGTGTTTAGACAGAAACAGTAGGAGGAAGAGGCTGGGCTTGTAGAACAAATTAAGCCACAAGAATATGCTTTTTACTAAAAAAAATATGACTCTTATCAACATAAGTTTTCAGCTAACTGCACTGACTAAAGCAATTTTCAGTGATAGGGACTCTTTCTTGATCTTTATATCCATCACTATCTTGTTCTTGTTGCAGCATTATAATAAACAGACTGTTGGATGATGGCTTTAGCAAAACATCATATGGAAAGCAAGAAGAGCAACAAACTAGGTGAAAGAAATCATTTTAAAGTGACTGAAATTATGAGCTTTGGATTATAATTTACTGTAAATGGTACATTTGGGGCCTCAGGAATTTTTCACATGAAGGGTCAAATTTGTAGTCAGAGAGACATAAAAGGGAAAAATTTCCCAAAGGAATACTCCCTTTTTTTCAAAAAGAGAAATAAGATTAAAGGCAAGTTTTATGATATTGTCATAGGAGCTGATTTTTTTTTTTTTTAATGATTTGTTTCATTTATTTTGCTCTAGGCATTATTTGTTCCATTTAACCCTTCACAAGGAATGCTACAGCACCCTGGACTACCAGTGCTGAACTCTGACTGTAGACTAAAACAGATCTCAGCAGAATTAAGATATATGATGCCTCTAAAGTTGTTTCAAATGCCAACTTTTCTTTATCCAGAATCATAGCTTTCCACCACTGTCAAGCTTGGTTTGTATGTGTGCATAGTAACATATTGCCTTCTTCTCACCTACATTGCCTCATGACTTGTCTCAGCAACACCATCTACAAAAGAACATGGAAATCAAACATTAAAATAAAAGACTTGAAAAGAAAAGTATGTCTTACACAAAAGAGGAAATTATAGGGAAATGCCCTGCATGACAAATAGAAAAATATCCTAACGTCTCCCACATCTGACTCCTGAAAACCTTATTTGTAACCATAACTGCTCTTCAAGTATCTTTTTATCCCCCTTTACCAATTTCTTTTCCATTCCCATCCCTACTGGCTCCCCTGTTTCTTCCCACTCCTTCCTCCCAAATTGTGGGTTCTCCTCCATTCTTTTGTATAGATGCCACACAATCCAACTTAGACTCTCTCTTCTTTTACCAAATCCCTCCAGCAAACAGTACAATGAAAGATGAAGAAGGCTGCTAGTGAAATCCACATTCCACTGTCCAAGGAGGACACCAGACAAGGTTTTGAACACCTGCATACCATTATTTCAGTACCTGTTGCATATAATTTTGCCTAACATTAGCAAATGCCTATCATTAGACCTCCTAGTATAAAGGTCAATATAGGAATCCTATTAAATATTTAAAATATCTTCTAGAGAGAGGATGGTGTGCGAGTACATCTAATTTTGGGATTCAATAGATCATTCAATACTACATTTCCATAAGGAGGATTTCTAAGAACAAATCTGGATTGCTTAGTTATGTTGAAGAGATGGCCAGAGAGCCTTTCCATCTGCGAAGACGGTTCCTCATAATTCATTCTGCCTTCTCTAGAACTGATTTTCCTGAGTTGATTACTTTAAATGTATATAATATTTAAAATTCACAGCACTGACATGGTTCCTATAATTCTATTGACAACATTGGAATAAATTATTCATGTTTCTTATCTTCACTGACTCCATCTTATTTGTCACTTCTCTCTGTCATAAAGTTCATTTAATTTGTTTCTGTATTGGTGGTCCTTTAACTGTAATCCCCTATCATAAATGAGGAAAATGAGGCTCAAAAAAGTTAACAGATACATTGATGATTTTACATAAAATAGCTGAGCAAAATTCCTAAGCGTGTCCTTTTATCTCCAAATCTAGTACACTTTTCATTATATCCCAGAATCCCATCCATAAAATCATAGCTGGGATATAAGCTATAAGAATAGACTGTTGCTAAAAGTTTCCAAGATATGACTATCGATAGGATGGGTAGGGGAACTAGGGATGTTGAATAAACCACATACATTGCATTTCTCTCTGGTGAGATGGTCATGAAGGTGTGGACTAACTTTAGCACAGATAAGAAGAAGGTTTATATCCCTGATTTCTTTCCAATGCATCAAATGTTGTGGTATAAGGACAAGTGAGTGGAGGGGAAGTGCTCACTTGCAATCCAATACTGCTAGTCTAGCCATGTATATGTAGCAGATATGTTCTCAGATTTCCTGCTTCAAGGACAGGGTCTAGTTGCATGGTAGAAATTTTGGAATTACATACATATACTATCAAGTAACTTTTCTATCTCAAATTTTCTTTTCTTTCTTTCTTTCTTTCTTTCTTTCTTTCTTTCTATCTCTCTCTCTCTCTCTCTCTCTCTCTCTCTCTCTCTCTCTCTCTCTCTCTCTCTATATATATATATATATATATATATATATATATATAATCTACTCCCCTAAAAATTCTACATCTACTTAGAGCTGGGAAATGTATTTCAGTGAATTTCTGTTTCCATTTTATCCTATCCTCTCAGTTCTCTAACATTACTTCTCCCTTCCTTCTGTGTTGCTTTTCATTGAGATAAGATCAAAAATCTTTTCCTTTATTGCTCTTGGCATCTGGAAAAAACTTCTTGCATTTCTCCGCCTCATTGATGCTATCGTTTCTTTTTCATATAATTCTTGAAAGTCTCTTCTCTCTTGCCTAAAGCTCTCTTAATTTTCTTTTCCCTTTGTGGTTATTTAACTGTGTAATTGTATTATTTAACTTTATAAATCATTTTGGGATTCTGGGTATGTAAGACAGTGTGAATAAAGCACTCCTTGAATTTGGTTTGTGAGTTCAACGAAGAGTTTTGCTTGAACAGCAGTTGCAGTAAGTTGGCTTATTTACTGATTTTTACTTTTTGCAGTATAAACTGATGTAATACAGGAAAGGAAAACTTGCTACCATGGGATCTACTTAATTTTCTCTATTTTGCATATGTAGTTGATTCTGAATGGGACTTGTTAACCACCAACTTCCCTATTTCAGTTAGTTCTCATCCAGGCACTCAGAAATACATTTTATGTGATTTGGAAACTGGTTGCTGATAACATAAAAATAAAGATAACATTTTATCTACTAGGACAGAAAAACTGGTAAGGAGTATAAAGTTTCAACTCCCTAGGTTCTCTGGCAGTTAGTATGCCATATTAACTAGCTCTGTCTAATGAGATAGAATCAGAAACTGCTTAACGGAGATGTTAGGAAAAACATTTAAGAGGGGACAAAGTCATTTGACTTCTGCCTGTTGCATTTTACCTTTTGACTTTTCCCATTTTTCCTGATCTTTCCATATTTCCTGTGGAGAAAGCAAACTGGATACCTATGGATTCAGTAAGTATACTGAAAGCCTGAGGAAAACATTCACACAGTAAGAATGGTAGTACTGAAAAAGGGAAAAAAATCTGGGTACTGATGATTTTGTGGATCTGCTCTACCAACCTGTACTATCTATTTCATAATATTTGGTATATGAGTAAAAATAACCACTTGATTTTTTGAGCTGCCATAGTTAGGTTTTGTTACATATATATGTATGTAAAATCTAACCACTATGTCCTCAAAATTGGGTTAAAGACTTCTTATTAGACCAGCAGCTGCAAACATATTCTTCATGTTCCCTCTGTGTAACAATGGCCCTATACTACTGATGACCAGAGGCAACTGGCTTTGCCATGATGGTGACTCTTTTCCTCGACTGCTGTCTCCTAACATAGGGAGCCCAAAAGATTGGGTGGCAGCTCTAACTCAAAGTCTAATGGCACTCTTTCCTTGTTTCCAGGTAGAAGTAATTCCCCTTTGCTAACCAGACTCTCCTAACTCGTGTAACCCAGAGTTGTGGGGAAAGGAATCACATACATCCTATCTGGATCACTGGAAATGATGGTAAGCAAAGCCACTTCTACCTCCATTATTGGTTCTTTTTTTTTTTTTTTTTTTTTAATTCAGTTTTATTGAAATATATTCACAAACCATACAGTCATCCATGGTATACAATCAACTGTTCACAGTATGATCATATAGTTATGCGTTCATTACCACAATCTATTTCTGAACATTTTCCTTACATCAGAAAGAATCAGAATAAGAATAAAAAATAAAAGTGAAAAGAGAATACCCAAACCATCCCCCCATCCCACCCTATTTGTCATTTAGTTTTTACTCCCATTTTTCTACTGATTTTTTTTTCAATTTTTTAACTTTGTTTATCAAAAAATTAAAAACAAACAGGCAAACAACAACCAAAAAAACCCCACAACATTTCAAACAAAGCAATGGATTAAGGAAAACAAATAACCTAAAATACATACTTTGCTTCCAATACGTTCCTAACATACCCCAAGAAAATTAATAAACCATGTCCAAACAGAGGAGTAAGAAAAACAAATAATCTAAAATAACTACATTGCTTCCAACATGTTCCTACCATACCCCAAGAAAATTAACAACCCCTAAGAAAACAAAGGAATAAGAGAAAAAAAAAAAAAACCTAAAATAACTCTATTGCTTCCAACATGATCTTACTATATCCAAGAAAGTTTACAAACCATAATCATTCCTGAGCATTCCCATAACATTGAGATTACCCTCCATAGTTTATCTGTTCTTATTAGATTATCATTCCCCCTCCACTAATTGGTATCTCTAGGTCCCCTACATTCTACAGTATAAAACATTGTACATTTTTCACAGAATTCACATTAGTGGTAACATACAATATCTCTCTTTTTGTGCCTGGCTTATTTTGCTAAGCATTATGTCTTTTTTTTTTTTTTTTAAATCTTCATTTTATTGAGATATATTCATATACCACGCAGTCATACAAAACAAATCGTACTTTCGATTGTTCACAGTACCATTACATAGTTGTACATTCATCACCCAAATCAATCCCTGACACCTTCATTAGCACACACACAAGAATAACAAGAATAATAATTAGAGTGAAAAAGAGCAATTGAAGTAAAAAGAACACTGGGTACCTTAGTCTGTTTGTTTCCTTCCCCTATTTTTCTACTCATCCATCCATAAACTAGACAAAGTGGAGTGTGGTCCTTATGGCTTTCCTAATCCCCTTGTCACCCCTCATAAGCTACATTATTATACAACTGTCTTCCAGATTCATGGGTTCTGGGTTGTAGTTTGATAGTTTCAGGTATCCACCACCAGCTACCCCAATTCTTTAGAACCTAAAAAGAGTTGTCTAAAGTGTGCGTAAGAATGCCCACCAGAGTGACCTCTCGGCTCCTTTTGGATTCTCTCTGCCACTGAAGCTTATTTCATTTCCTTTCACATCCCCCTTTTGGTCAAGAAGATGTTCTCTGTCCCACAATGCCAGGTCTACATTCCTCCCCAGGAGTCATATTCCACGTTGCCAGGGAGATTCACTCCCCTGGGTGTCTGATCCCACGTAGGGGGGAGGGCAGTGATTTCACCTTTCAAGTTGGCTTAGCTAGAGAGACAGGGCCACATCTGAGCAACAAAGAGGCATTCGGGAGGAGGCTCTTAGGCACAACCATAGGGAGGCCTAGCCTCTCCTTTGCAGCAACCGTCTTCCCAAGGGTAAAACTTATGGTAGAGGGCTCAACCCATCAAACCACCAGTCCCCTATGTCTGTGGTCATGTTAGCAACCATGGAGGTGGGGTAGGCGAATACCCTTGCATTCTCCACAGGCTCCTCAAGGGGGCAATACATCATTTTTTTTTCCTTGTTTTTCTTTCTTTTTTTTTTTTTAGCTTTCCCTTCTTTTCTAAATCAACTGTATGAAAAAAAAGTTAAAAAGAAAACAAACGTACAATAAAAGGACATTTCAAAGAGACCATAACAAGGGAGTAAGAAAAAGACAACTAACCTAAGATAACTGCTTTACTTCCAACGTGTTCCTACTTTACCCCAAGAAAGTTACATAATATAGCAACATTTCTGTGAACTTGCTCCTACTATATCCATCAGAAATTAACAGACCATAGTCATTACTGGGCATCCACAGAACTTTAAATAGCTTATCTGTTCTTCTTGGATTATTGTTCCCCCTTCCTTAATTGCTCTCTACTGCTAGTTCCCCTACATTCTACATTATAAACCATTTGTTTTACATTTTTCAAAGTTCACATTAGTGGTAGCATATGATATTTCTCTTTTTGTGCCTGGCTTATTTCACTCAGCATTATGTCTTCAAGGTTCATCCATGTTGTCATATGTTTCACGAGATCGTTCCTTCTTATTGCCGCGTAGTATTCCATCGTGTGTATATACCACATTTTATTTATCCACTCATCTGTTGAAGGACATTTGGGTTGTTTCCATCTCTTGGCAATTGTGAATAATGCTGCTATGAACATTGGTGTGCAGATATCTGTTCGTGTCACTGCTTTCCGATCTTCCGGGTGTATACCGAGAAGTGCAATCGCTGGATCGAATGGTAACTCTATATCTAGTTTTCTCAGGAACTGCCAGACTGACTTCCAGAGTGGCTGAACCATTATACAATCCCACAAACAATGAATCAGAGTTCCAATTTCTCCACATCCCCTCCAGCATTTGTAGTTTCCTGTTTGTTTAATGGTAGCCATTCCAACCGGTGTTAGATGGTATCTCATTGTGGTCTTAATTTGCATCTCTCTAATAGCTAGTGAAGCTGAACATTTTTTCATGTGTTTCTTGGCCATTTGTATTTCCTCTTCAGAGAACTGTCTTTTCATATCTTTTGCCCATTTTATAATTGGGCTGCCTGTACTATTGTCATTGAGTTGTAGGATTTCTCTATATATGCAAGATATCAGTCTTTTGTCAGATACATGGTTTCCAAAAATTTTTTCCCTTTGAGTTGGCTGCCTCTTTACCTTTTTGAGAAATTCCTTTGAGGTGCAGAAACTTCTAAGCTTGAGGAGTTCCCATTTATCTATTTTCTCTTTTGTTGCTTGTGCTTTGGGTGTAAAGTCTAGGAAGTGGCCTCCTAATACAAGGTCTTGAAGATGTTTTCCTACATTATCTTCTAGGAGTTTTATGGTACTTTCTTTTATATTGAGATCTTTCATCCATTTTGAGTTAATTTTTGTGTAGGGGGTGAGGTAGGGGTCCTCTTTCCTTCTTTTTGATATGGATATCCAACTCTCCCAGCCCCATTTGTTGAAAAGACCATTATGGCTCAGTTCAGTTACTTTGGGGGCCTTATCAAAGATCAGTCGGCCATAGATCTGAGGGTCTATCTCCGAATTCTCAATTCGATTCCATTGATCTATATGTCTATCTTTGTGCCAGTACCATGCTGTTTTGGCAACTGTGGCTTTATAATAAGCTTCAAAGTCAGGGAGTGTAAGTCCTCCCACTTCGTTTTTCTTTTTTAGAGTGTCTTTAGCAATTCGAGGCATCTTCCCTTTCCAAATAAATTTGATAACTAGCTTTTCCAAGTCTGCAAAGTAGGTTGTTGGAATTTTGATTGGGATTGCATTGAATCTGTAGATGAGTTTGGGTAGAATTGACATCTTAATGACATTTAGCCTTCCTATCCATGAACATGGAATATTTTTCCATCTTTTAAGGTCCCCTTCTATTTCTTTTAGTAGAGTTATGTAGTTTTCTTTGTATAGGTCTTTGACATCTTTGGTTAAGTTTATTCCTAGGTACTTGATTTTTTTAGTTGCTATTGAAAATGGTATCTTTTTCTTGAGTGTCTCTTCAGTTTGTTCATTTCTAGCATATAGAAACATTACTGACTTATGTGCATTAACCTTGTATCCCGCTACTTTGCTAAATTTGTTTATTAGCTCTAGTAGCTGTATCGTCGATTTCTCAGGGTTTTCTAGATATAAGATCATATCATCTGCAAACAATGACAGTTTTACTTCTTCTTTTCCAATTTGGATGCCTTTTATTTCTTTGTCTTGCCGGATTGCCCTGGCTAGCACTTCCAGCACAATGTTGAATAACAGTGGTGATAGCGGGCATCCCTGTCTTGTTCCTGATCTTAGAGGAAAGGCTTTCAGTCTCTCTCCATTGAGTACTATGCTGGCTGTGGGTTTTTCATATATGCTCTTTATCATGTTGAGGAAGTTTCCTTCAATTCCTACCTTTTGAAGTGTTTTTATCAAAAAGGGATGTTGGATTTTGTCAAATGCTTTTTCAGCATCTATTGACATGATCAATTGATTTTTCCCTTTTGACTTGTTAATGTGTTGTAGTACATTGATTGATTTTCTTCTGTTGAACCATCCTTGCATGCCTGGAATAAACCCCACTTGGTCATGGTGTATGATTTTTTTAATGTGTCTTTGGATTTGATTTGCAAGTATTTTGTTGAGGATTTTTGCATCTATATTCATTAGGGAGATTGGCCGGTAGTTTTCCTTTTTTGTAACATCTTTGTCTGGTTTTGGTATTAGATTTATGTTAGCTTCATAAAATGAGTTAGGTAGTATTCCATTTTCTTCAATGTTTTGAAAGAGTTTGAGTAAGATTGGTGTCAGTTCTTTCTGGAAAGTTTGGTAGAATTCCCCTGTGAAGCCATCTGGCCCTGGGCATTTATTTGTGGGAAGATTTTTGATGACTGATTGGATCTCTTTGCTTGTGATGGGTTGGTTGAGGTCTTCTATTTCTTCTCTGGTCAGTCTAGGTTGTTCATATGTTTCCAGGAAATTGTCCATTTCCTCTACATTATCCAGTTTGTTGCCATACAGTTGTTCATAGTATCCTCTTATAATTTTTTTAATTTCTTCAGGATCTGCAGTTATGTCACCTTTTTCATTCATTATTTTGTTAATATGGGTCTTCTCTCTTTTTGATTTTGTCAGTCTAGCTAGGGGCTTGTCAATCTTGTTGATCTTCTCAAAGAACCAACTTTTGGTGATATTTATCCTCTCTATTGTTTTTTTGTTCTCTATGTCATTTATTTCTGCTTTAATCCTTGTTATTTCTTTTCTTCTACTTGGTTTAGGATTGGTTTGCTGTTCATTTTCTAGCTTCTTCAGTTGATCCATTAGTTCTTTGATTTTGGCTCTTTCTTCCTTTTTAATATATGCGTTTAGTGCTATAAATTTCCCCCTCAGCACTGCTTTTGCTGCATCCCATAGGTTTTGGTATGTTGTGTTCTCATTTTCATTCGTCTCTATATATTTAGCAATTTCTCTTGCTATTTCTTCTTTAACCCACTGATTGTTTAGGAGTGTGTTGTTTAACCTCCAGGTATTTGTGAATTTTCTAAGTCTCTGATGGTTATTGACTTCTAATTGTATTCCATTGTGGTCAGAGAATGTGCTTTGAATAATTTCAATCTTTTTAAATTTATTGAGGCTTGTTTTATGTCCCAGCATATGATCTATTCTGGAGAAAGTTCCGTGAGCACTAGAAAAGTATGTGTATCCTGGTGATTTGGGATGTAATGTCCTGTATATGTCTGTTAAATCTAATTCATTTATCAGATTGTTTAGGTTTTCAATTTCCTTATTGGTCTTCTGTCTGGTTGATCTATCTATAGGAGAGAGTGAAGTGTTGAAGTCTCCCAGAATTATTGTGGAAACTTCAATTGCTTCCTTTAGTTTTGCCAGTGTTTCTCTCATGTATTTTGTGGCACCTTGATTGGGTGCATAGACATTTACGATTGTTATTTCTTCTTACTGAATTGCCCCTTTTATTAGTACGTAGTGGCCTTCTTTGTCTCTCAAAACATCCCTGCATTTGAAGTCTATTTTATCTGAGATTAATTTTGCTACAACTGCTTTCTTTTGGCTGTAGCTTGCATGAAATATTTTTTTCCATCCTTTCACTTTCAGTTTCTTTGTGTCCCTGTGTCTAAGATGAGTCTCTTGTATGCAACATATTGATGGTTCATTTTTTTTGATCCATTCTGCGAATCTAATATCTTTTAATTGGGGAGTTTAATCCATTTACATTCAACGTTATAACCGTGAAGGCATTTCTTGAATCAGCCATCTTATCCTTTGGTTTATGTTTGTCATATTTTTCCCCTCTGTCTATTAATATCCTTTATTGTACCCATACCGAATCTCTTTAGGACTGAACCTTTCTCCAATTCTCTCTGTCCTTTCTTTGTTTCTCTGTCTGTAGGGCTCCCTTTTGTATCTCCAGTAGGGCAGGTCTCTTGTTAGCAAATTCTCTCAGCATTTGTTTGTCTGTGAAAAATTTAAGCTCTCCCTCAAATTTGAAGGAGAGCTTTGCTGGATAAAGTATTCTTGGCTGGAAATTTTTCTCACTCAGAATTTTAAATATATTGTGCCACTGCCTTCTCGCCTCCATGGTGGCTGCTGAGTAGTCACTACTTAGTCTTATGCTGTTTCCTTTGTATGTGGTGAATTGCTTTTCTCTTGCTGCTTTCAGAACTTGCTCCTTCTCTTCTGTGTTTGATAGTGTGGTCAGTATATGTCTCGGAGTGGGTTTATTTGGATTTATTCTATTTGGAGTTCGCTGAGCATTTATGATTTGTGTATTTATGTTGTTTAGAAGATTTGGGAAGTTTTCCCCAACAATTTCTTTGAATACTCTTCCTAGACCTTTACCCTTTTCTTCCCCTTCTGGGACACCAATGAGTCTTATATTTGGACGTTTCATATTATCTATCATATCCCTGAGGTCCATTTCGATTTTTTCAATTTTTTTCCCCATTCTTTCTTTTATGCTTTCATTTTCCATTCTGTCATCTTCGAGGTCACTGATTCGTTGTTCAACTTCCTCTAGTCTTGTACTATGAGTGTCCAGAATCTTTTTAATTTTGTCAACAGTTTCTTTAATTTCCATAAGATCATCCATTTTTTTATTTAGTCTTGCAATGTCTTCTTTATGCTCTTCTAGGGTCTTCTTGATTTCCTTTATCTCCCGCACTATGGTCTCATTGTCCGTCTTTAGTTCTTTGAGTAGCTGCTCTAGGTGCTGTGTCTCTTCCGGTCTTTTGATTTGGGTGCTTGGGCTTGGGTTATCCATATCATCTGGTTTTTTCATATGCTTTATAATTTTCTGTTGTTTTTGGCCTCGTGGCATTTGCTGAACTTGATAGGGTTCTTTTAGGATTTGTAGACCAATTGAAGTCCTTATCTCTAATTTATCAGATCTACAGCTTCGTAGAGTACACTTTCTCTAACTAACCAGCAGGTGGCGTCCACGAGCCACCTGTTCTCCACAAGCCAGTTCTCCCCTGCTTAGCTTTTGTGGTGAGTGGGGGAGTGAGTCTTGTGGGGTCAAATTGGTGTACTAAGCTTGCGTGTGTAGTTGGTGTAGCCTGCCCTGTAAATGCGCGTGTTTCTGGGCAGTCAGGGAGGGGGGGGGTGGCTCTAACAATCAAATCTCCCTGGTGATCCTAGAGTTTTAAAGCTGCTGCAATAGTCTAATCCTTCAGTTCAGTCCTGCCACAGTTTGTCTCTGCCACTGACCCACAAGTCCTTGGTATTGGCGTATGGCTCCTGAGACTTGCAAGTGGGCCCCTCTTCCAGGCCGTGCACCCCGGGTCCTCTGTTGAGGGATGACTGTGCTATGTCACAGGTGAGTGCCGTCCCCCCAGGGCAGTTCTGGGCTGCTGGGCTGTGTAGGGAGGCTCCCAGTCTGCTGAAATGATGGCTGAATGGGGCTTTGTTAATTCACACTGCTCTACCTTCCCAACTCTGGGACAATCAGCTGAGGTTGCAGGGAAGGCTAATGTCCACGCCCAGTTTTGTGGTGTGTGCCTGTTATTTGAAGCACTTCCGTCACACTGGGTTGTCTGGGGCAGTTCTGGGCTATGGGGCTGGTGATGGGCAGGAGTGTTTCCTGTCCACCAGGATGATGGCTGTGAGCGGACACCCCCCTTTTCTTGGGAAGTTGTGGTGTTTAGTGAATTTTCTCAGCCACTGGATTATTGCGTTTTGTCTCAGAGCTCTCCTAGTTCTGCTCTTGACTTGACCTGCCCAAATAGCAAGTCTTTGAAGCTTTCTGTATTGGGCTTCTTAGAGTAATTGTTTTAGAAAAAGAAAAAAGGATTAAAAAACAAAACAAAACAAAACAAACAAACAAACAAACAAACAAACAAAAAAAAATGGGCCCTCCTCAGAGATCTAATGGGTTATTGAAATGCTAAGAGACAAAGCAACCAGGGCCATTAAGGAAAGGTCCACAGGGCAGAGATATCAGCTTTTCTTCGGGATTTGCATATGCGCCTCAGGGCCCTTCCCCTTTCTATGTTCACCAGAACTCCAAAAATCCTCCGCTTTTATTTTGGAGTTTTTCGTGTTGTTTTTTTTTCTATGCCTGTCTCCTCTCTGCCGGGCTGGCTGCTCTCAGATTCTCTGGTGTCTGGTCTCAGTCTATCTATGGTTGGAGTTTGAATCAGTAGAATGAGTTTCCGATAAGAGCTGCCACTGCAGTTCTCCCTTCTCCTTCCCGGAGCTGACAGCCCCTCCTCCCCCGGGACTGAGCCTGGCAGGGAGGGGCGCGGGTCCCCTGGCCGCAAAAACTTACAGATTTCGCTGATCTCAGCAGTTCCACGTTTTCATGAGTGTTGTATGAAGTATGCCAAAAGTCAGATTGCTCTGTGGTGTCCAGTCCACGCAGTTCCTGACTTTCTACCTACTTTCCTGGAGGAGTAACTAAAACATACAGCTCACCAGTCTGCCATCTTGCCCCGCCTCCCCCATTATTGGTTCTTGAATCCACGTATTCTACTTTTTGGAAACATAGCACTACATAACAGTTATTGATTTGATTTAGTGGTATACTACTTCCTGGATGATGGTCCCCCTTTCTTACATGGAATAAATCATCTCCAGGTTAGTGCCTCATAGCATCTTCAAAGGGCCATTCCATTGTTACAAAAGCTTCTGGGTGGATTCCATGGTCTTGCGTACTCTGACACACCTTTTTTGCCATAAAATGAATTCTTTGGTCTGATACTATGTTATGTGGGAATCCATATCATGGATCCAATTACCCATGAATCCTGAGTACTGGCTGACACCTTGTCAGTAGAAAAGGCCTCATTCTTGAATATGGGTTAATTATATTCAAGAAAAATTGCTGCCTCTTCCAGAATGGAAGGGGTCCGATGTAATCAATTTGCCATCAAATAGATGTTTGATAATCTTGAGGAGGAATATTGCATATCAGATGCTCAGTGTTGGCTTCAATTGCTGTCTAGTTAGCCAATGGCAGCAGTGGTAGTTAGACTGGCCATGGTGTGGGAAAGCCTATACTCTTGGACCTACACATAACCACTGACCCTGCCATTTTGGCTATACTGTCTATGAGTCTATAACCATTGACCCTGCCATCTTGGCTATACTATCTATGAGCCTATTTGGCCTGCTCTGAGTGGACTGATGATAGAAGCATGCTGATGTAAATGGGCTAAGTAATTTTGCCTAATTGGTGGTTTATTGATTCTTCTATGGTAATGCTCTCTAGTGTGCATTAACATGAAATACAATGATTGCTATACTTTGTTCTTGCCCTTCAAAATCCCCTGACATGCCTCTTCCCCAGAAATACTTGTCTTCATTCTTCCAAATTTTCTCCTTCCACAGCCTGGCCCCATCAACCAAATATTTGCCACTGCTCAGGGTACTGCTATGCATATTCTTCCCTGTGCTATTTCTGTTGACAGCCATTCATGGCTTTCAAAAAAAACCCATGGTAGGGCTGTAATATAGCAGCAGTATTATTTTGGCTCATATCCAATATCTCACCAACCCATATCTTTGCTTATATTTGTTCTTCATCAACTGATCATAAGCACCCCCACTTTCCACATGTGGCCATAGTTGTGAGTTGAGGAATAGGTCTCAGTAAAACACAAATAATTGATATAGGGTATTGGTTCAATTACTTGTGTAGTTTACTTGAGACCTCTGGTGTATCACTTCCATCTTACAGTGGACTGCTGCTGAACCTGCCAGAACTTTTAACTTATGACTGACAGAACCTGGCTCTTGGTGAGCAGTTCTAGTCACATAGTCAATTGCCATCTCATGGTCAGGTGTTCTATTTCTATCAGAGCCCAGCCAGTATCATGCCATCTGCTGCAAACAGCAGGGCTTTGCTCCAAAACTCTAGAAGTCTAGGTTGTGATTCTCCTACTTCAGCTTGTCATAAACTCTGCACAGCATTTTTGCCCTCACTAAAACCTCCTATACCATAGTTTCCAGCAGTAGGACTGCTTATATTGCAGCCTAGTCCTGTTACAGAGCCATTTTTCCTCTGGACAGCCTTTGTGTTACCTGGTAATTGGGCTGGGGCAGTGTATTCCCATGTGTGGAATATATTGCCTACAGAACCCAAAGCAGCTTAACAGGCATTGTGCTTTCTTAGTATGGAAATTACCAGAGGCAAGAATTTGCCCTTTACTTTGACTGTCATACCTCAGGCTATTGGACTTCTAAAAATCACATTCCTTGCCTTCAGTCAGTGGTTTCTGGGTCAGCAAACTGGCTCATGATCATAACCTAGACAAGGGATTGTGACTTCTTTGTGTGGGGGCTACCCCCAAACTTGTGATCTTCCATTCTTGCTTTACTTTAATAATATACACGGAGAAATACCCTTGTTGGCTGCTTGTCTATCATGACGATAAGGGTAGAGTGTTCTACTGCTCGTATCTATAACTCCGTGGGTCAGGCCCCCATGGCTGAAAGTCCAGAGAGTTCAAAGTGTTCTAGGGTTTCAGTGTTTTTGAATGCATTTTCCTGGATAGTCCCTGTTCCAAATTTCAGGTCCTACTCCTTGCCTGCTGGGGCCATGATCTTGATACTGTACAATTGCTGGGGCAGGGATTTCAACTTTCTCTACTACTTTTGTAATTAAGTCTTGGTCATTATCCTCATCTTTTTCAGCCTTTTGGCAGCAGGAGATAAGTTTCTTTTTGCTGCCAAGGAGGTTCTCTGACTTTGCCTTCAGTTGGCGATTAGACTCTCTGAGCTTTTCAATGTCTTACTTCAGTACACCAATGTCACTCAACAGGAGCCACTTGATTCCTATTACCCTTACAATTAATATTTTGTAGAACCTCTTGAATTCCTGAGATAATGAGCCTGATAGTACATTCCCTTCCTCCCTGATCCCATCCCAGTTTACCTTTCTTGAAAACTTTGACAATTGCAGTGCTACAACATTCCAAGCGCTATCAGTGCTCCACTTACACTAGTGATGGCATCTTCATTGCCATACAGCTTATTACAAAATCCCATTTCAGGGACTTTCTCCAACTACTCCTGGCATCAATTCTTAGTTTATGTTACCCACAAACAGATTCTGAGATGGAGATTTTTGTGCAGAAAGTTTGTCAAAGGAGTTCTTGGGTGCAATACCAGTTGGGGAGTCAGGGATGTCATTTTAGGCAAAGTGGGGATTGTTCTGCAAACTAGTTGCAACCAAGGCCTCAGTCGAATCCCCAGAAAGCTCTGTTCTGAGATGATACTTCATAGTTATTATCCTTGTGACCAGGGGTAGGAATTTATCCACAACTAGTCATTGGATGAAAACTGCCTCTGGGGCAATAATATGAACTTTCAACAAGCAGGTGTCTTCACCTGAGGGTAATTCTCCTGAAAGGGAATCAGCTAAAGGCCATCAATCACCAGCCCTTCCAGTGGATGGGGAAATAAATACATCAGTCCTGAAACTGGGATCTGGGGAGGTCACCACAGCATTCATTGCACTTGATCTAGATTCTGAGCTACTCAAAGACAGAATATATGACTTTTGATTTGTGTACCTGCAGTGTTGAGTGTAGTGTCTGGCATTTAGTAGGTGATCAGTAAATGCCTGCCTAATGAATTTAATACTAGGTTTTATCAACACACTGGTGCTAATGTTTAATTAAATATTAGAAGCAGAATTGTTACCATTTTCATTTAGATAGCAGAAATTCTGAAGTTTTCCTTTTAAATTTGTGTTTACCAATACCAATATTAATTCATACATTCACTATCTCAAAACATGCTTGCTGAATCCTTTAAATGTGCCAAACATTGAGCAACACATTAAGGAAACTAATTTCTCTTAATGGAATATGTATTTTAGCCTTTTCCCCTTTCATTTATATGGCCTTATATGAAAAAGCAGCATGGAAATTGAGGTTATTTCATGCTTTTGGGGATTGGGTTTCCTCTAGCCCTTGTAATGATAATCTCTCCTAGTGTTGAATGGCCAACACTGGTTATATAGGGAAAAATAATGGAAACTGTAGTAGTACCCACTCTCATTGTGTGTCCAGAGTCCTTCATTCTATTTTGGGTTGCATGCAGACTAGGGATTGAAATAACACCAATCTAAAATAGACAGCAAATCATTTAAATTATGACTTTAGCATTGTGACTACTTAGCTGCAGCTTATTCTGATATAGGTATATCAGAATCTCCTTTTTTTCATCCCTTTTCTACAAATCACTGCTGAACTACTGTGATTGTGTGTATTTTCTCACAGTATCTGTGGCATGAAGCAATAGCACATCATTGTCTAAATAGACAATTGGGTAGAACCTTTATGGCAACTTTCATTAATTACCTATTTCTTACCACTTTACCTGCCAAACTACCTAGACTAAAAACAAGCAATCTTTGCGCCATCCAATTACTCAAATGTAATTTTTTTAAAGTTTTATTTTGTAATATTCTTGTCATTGCTTCAGTGAACAGGTAACCTATGACCTCTCTATGGTAGACTTTTCCTAGAGTAAGTCCAGTTAAAAATAAGCCATCATATCAGCACATTCCTTACCTATAGCTTATAAAGAATGACTATGTAAATTGTCTTTGAAGGTTAGATGCAAAATATTTCTGAGTTAACTTGTAAATTGAAAGGAGAATATGAAAAATAAAAAATAACTCAAAGAAAACATAAAAGTTCAAAATTAGCAAAAGTTTTAGCCAAGTTCTCTCAGGTGATCTCAGACTTGAAAGAGATTGCAGTTCTCAGAAATGGTAAACATGGACATCTTTGTAGCTGTCATTTTGGAGCCTTTTCTGAGTTGCTTAATGATGGCTAGAAGTGAAAGATAGAAACAGTGGGATGTTAAATAGAAGTATTTGGAGCAAAGAATTCTGTTCTGAGTTTAAAGAGAGATATTTTAAGTTTGTACAAAAATAACTGAGGCTCTTATTCAAACCCTGCTAGAAATACACTTGTCCCTGTGGAATTCACTTCATCTTTATGGGTATCTTTTTCTAATCTATTACATGGATGTTATATTATTCACTAAAATAGCTTCCAACTTTAATACCCTATGATCTTATGATTCTAGTATTTATTCATGGAGCTATTTAAGAGGGCACTTCCTGAACTTTCTCCCAAATTTTGTTTTTCTTTGCTGTGAAGATTGATGAGTGCTAATGTCCACATATGACAAAATATCTTTAGAGTCCTCTCTTTCCAACCCAATTCATACTCTAAAACTACAATTTCATTCTCTACAAAGAGGAAGCAATTCCCTTTCTCTACCTTTTTCCTTCTCACATCACCTACCTAATGGGCCCCGAATTGTTTGACCTGGTACATTCAGCTAGATGTTAATAGCCAAGGTCAACAACCTTAATATAAATTTCTTGAGTTCACTCTCCTGAACTGATGGAGATGATCATGAAACAGGCCATCTTTTAGGGTTTCTTGGAGTTAAGCAATCAGGATAATGGACATTTTAGGTTTATAACAAAGCAACGAAGGTAGTAATAATAATAATCTAACATAAATTAAAAATACAGATAAATTAAGAAGACTTACAAAATGATGTTTCAATTCACACACACAAAAAAGTACTTTCTAATTAATGCTTTAAAAATATAGAACATATATTTATAATATAATTGAATTTTAAAGGATTGGTTTATACCAAAAGTTTCAGGAACACATCATTATATAAAGTAAAGCGATGTTTGTATAATAAAAGAGAGACTATCCTCCTGAGAGGTATAAATGAGTAGTAGAAAATCCTGCTATAATGGAAGATAAAAACAAGAGAATGTATTTATGCTTGGCATATGACACTTGCTAATATTGGATACTAACAATCAACTATCAGATATGCTGATTTATAGATTTGATTTTTACTATAACTTCAGTATTGAGAATGAGTTAAACTAATATTGAATGCTCTGTGTTGTGAGCATAACAGATTACAAACCCTGTCATGTGAATTTACATTTGATAAAGTTAATTATGATGCCCTGACAATTATTGCCAGGTTGATAGTAAATTTTCTTTTTTTATAATTTATAAACTAGCAAATTCCATAAGGGATTTGGGGAAGATGGTGGATTAGGAGTGACAGAGCAAAATTCTCCCCTGTGAAAAACACTAGGTAAGGGGCAGAAAGTACTTCAGAACAGCAGTTCCAGGGTTCTACTGGCTGCGCAGGGACTTCTACACCCATAGTGAGTGTATACTCTGACAAGCCAAGTGACTGCATTTTAAACTGGTGAGGCCCAGGACAACGCTGGGGAATGGGCAGTTGGAGATGAGTGTGGAGGGAATCAGCCAGAGGGGACAAGACTTCCATGCCCCAGGCACTCTCCTCAACACTTGGCTTGGGTGATAACCCTTTACAGACCCACAGCCAAGAGCCCCTGTGCCAGGGAATGACAGTTGGAGCAGGCAGATGAGCATGGACGGGGGGAGCATTCCACTCCCTGTGCAGCCATTTTTGCAGTTGACTGGGAAGAAACCCTTCACAGCCCCATGGCTAAGAGCTTCCTTGAGGGAATTCGGGATTCAGTGGGCTTCTGACAGCGTCCACTCTTCCTCCATGGAAGCCTGCAGTGTGCATGGCCTAGAGGCAAGGGTGCCATACAGAAGTGCAAGGAGGCCGCCCCCACTCCCAGGGACTCATGGGTGCATGACAGACAGGGACTGTGGGGCATCTGAGCTGGAAAGTAAGATGTACAGCTCTGAAGCCCCAGAGAACTCCATCTTCAGCCCTGGGAAGGGCCAGGACCACTGTGTCCTGGAGAGGACTACCTGCTAAACTGTGCAGGGCACACCCCTCAACCACAGGAATGGCAGTCCCCACTACACATGGAAAATTATGCATTGATTGGACTTCTACATGGTTTGGATTCCCACTTAGTGCATGGATGAAGTTGGGGTAGAACTGGCTTGAGGGTAACAGGTGGCTCAAGAGCGCAATCTGCTTGCAGGTCAGGGAAAGTGCATGCCACCAAGCTGTAGCTCTGCCAAATTAAAGATAAATGTTCAAATAATCCTGCTTATCCTAAAAGAACCCTATCAAGATAATAAAATGCCAAGAGGTCAAAAAGAAAAACAAAAAAAGAAAATTATAAAACATATGAAGAAAGCAGAAGATATGGATAACCCAAACACCCAAATTAAAAAGCCAGAAGAGACATAGAACTTGGAGCAATTAATCAGTGAAGTACACACAAACATCAGTGGCATGGCTCAGGATATAAAGGACTTGAAGAAGACCCCAGAAGAGCATAAAGAAGAATTTACAAAAGTAAATAAAAAATAGTGCATCTTATGGAAATAAAAGATACTGTAGATCTGATTAAAAATATTCTTGAAACACACAATAGCAGATTTGAAGAGGTAGAGGAACAAATTAGTGAACCTGAAGATAGGACAATGGAATGTGAAAGAACAAAAGAACGAAAGGTGAGAAAAATTGAAAAATTTGACACAAATCTCAGGGAAAGGATGGATAATATGAAGCATGCAAATATAAGAATCTTTAGTGTTACAGAAGGTAAAGAGAAGTATAAAGGACTGGGAAGAGTATTTGAACAGTATTGGAAAAAACTTCCCAACTCTTCTAAACAACATAAATATGCAAATCAAAGATGCCCAACAAACTCTAAATAGAATAAATCCAAGTAAACCCACTCCAAGACATATTCTGATAAGAATTGTCAGATTCTGAAGAGAAGGGGAAAGTTCTGAAAGCAGCAAAGGAGAAGTGATTCACCACATACAAAGGAAACAACCCAAGACTAAGTACTGACTACTCACTGAGTACTATGGAGGCAAGAAGGCAGTAGTATGACAAATTTAAAATTCTGAAAGAGAAAAATTGCCAGCCAAGAATTCTTTATCCAGCAAAGCTCATCTTCAAAACTGAAGGAGAGCTTAAAATTGTCACAGACAAACAAATGGTGAGAGAAGTTATTAACAAGAGATCTGCCCTACAAGAAACAGTAAACGGATCTTTGTCAGCTGGTGGTTCCTCAGAAGACTAGATATCAAGTTGCTCAATGATCCAGAAATTTCACTTTTTGGTATATACCCAGAAGGTCTGAAAGCCCTGACATGAACAAGAACAAGCCTCAAGTCAATGGCTTGATTTATTAAGTAGTGGTTTCCTAATTTCACTTAATATATATGCTATACTAAGTTAACTAGTCAGTTTCTTACATTATCTTCACTTAGTTGTACAATCAGCATCACTCTCAACTTTAAAACAATTATCATAACATAATACATCCCAGAACTCTTGTCAGCTGCTAATAATTCATTCCTAGTATTAGTGTAGTGTTGTAAGATATTTCTACTAAACATAGTCTCTGATATGCAATGGGTAGTTTTTCCATATTCCATTCTGTTGTTAACCCTCTGCACCAGTGTCATACCTTATAAGTATATCATGCTAGCACTTATTTAGGTTTCTGGTGCTACACTGTGGGTTGCATGCCTTTAAACAACCATTTACGATCATATTCACCTTCAATGAGTGACTGATACTTATAATCCCGTTAAGGAATCATAGAAATACCTGACCATTCCCATACCATTAAGTTCACCCTCATTATCACATTAGATTATCATTTCGCCTTCACTAGCTTCTATCACTAGGTCCCCTATATTCTACATTTTAAGACACTTATTTCACATTTTTCATGGCATTCACGTTAGTGGTAAAATACAATAGCTCTCCTTTTGTGTCTGGCTTATTTCACTCAGCATTATGTCTTCAAGATTCATCCATGTTGTATATGTTTCATGACCTGTTCCTTCTTACTGCTGTGTAGTGTTCCGTGGTATGTATATACCACATTTTGTTTATCCACTCACCTGTTGAAGGTCATTTGATTGTTTCCATCTCTTGACAATTGTGAACAATGCTGCTATGGATGTTGGTGTGCACAAGGGACATGACTCCAGGGGAATGAATTTCTCTGTAACATAGGACATGATGCCAAGAATGAGCTGGGCCCTGGCAGCAAGTAATTGAAAATGCCTACTTGACTAAAAGGGGAAAAATAAAGAAAGGTAACAAGCTGAGGTCACAGTGACTGAGAGATCCCAAATAGAGTGCAAAGAATATCCTGGAAGTTTCTATTATGCAAGCACGAACTAGACATTTCAAATGGCTGCAGTATGCCTTGCCCTTACCAAAAGTAGTCCCCAAATACCTAGGTCCCTACCTGAGATTCTATAAAATATTCACTCACTAAGTTTTATTTCTCAGAAACTTAAATCCACCAGAGTGTTCCCATGCCAGACAAACACGCAGCCTCCTTCCCCATACTGTCAGCATTCCCTTTCAATATGAACAATTTAGGGTGCTCACTGTCTAGACACCCCTGAAGATAGAGAAAGGGATTAAGTGAGAGGAAGGGGTAGCAACAAAGAAGATAAGATTTAACAAAGATCTATGAATACTGAATATTTATCTATACATATTTGTATTTATATATATAAGATTATATATATATATAATATATAAATATATATATTTAGATGTTGGGGTGTTGGAATAGCTGGAAGGAGGTAAAGTAACTTATAACCTTTGAAATTTGCTCTATAGCTATTCATTCTGCTTTGAAAGTCTTCACCTTTCTGTATGTACACTATATTGCATAATAAGGAAAGAACTGAAACTGTGGAACTGTAACCCATAACAATTTTTGAAATTACCTATATAACTACTTATTGAGCTGTACATTGAAAGTTAACACCTTTCTATATGCATGTTATATTTTACAATAATGGGAATAGCTGAAGTTGTAGAACTGTGACCTATGATATTCTTTGAAATTTGCTAACTATTTGTTAAATCTACTTTGAAAGTTATCACTTTTATGCATACATGTTAAAGTTCACAATAAAAAAAGCATTAAAAAAAGAAGGGATTTGGGTTGTCTTTCAAAAACATATTTAAATTATTTTAAAATAAAGTTGAACCTAAACATGTAAGCATGTAAATTAAAGGGTGACATTAAACAACGATTCAAAAATGTATCAATTATGCAATGGGGCAGTAATTTTAGCCCCAAGCTTTATGGCAACTGTAGTAGTTTCAAGCTATCATGTACCCGAGAAAGGCCATGTTCTTTTAATCCATTCCTGTGGGTGCAGACCTACTGTGGGTGGGACCTTTTGGTTAGATTACTTCAGTTGAGATGTTACCCAGCCCATTCAAGGTAGGTCTTAATCCTTTTACTGGAGTCCTTTATCAGAGGATAAAAGACAGGAAAAGCCCAGAGAAAAAGCCCCAGAGGAGCTATGAGAAGACTCACAGAAGCTCAGAGAGGAAGCTTGGGAACCCAGGAGCAAAGGACCAGCAGACACTGGCCATGTGCCTTCCCATGTGACAGAGGTGTCCCAGATATGGCAGCCTTTCTTCAGAGTCCAGGTATCATCCTGTTGATGCTTTGAGTTGGATGTTTCCATGGTCTAAGAACTGTAAATTATAAGTTAATAAATCCCCATTGTAAAAGCCAGCACATTTCTGGTATATTGCCTTCTGGCTGCTTTAGCAAACCAAAAAAGCAACTAAAACACAAACAAGATGAAATAATTTGGAAGCACTCCCCTGCTCACAGAAGCATACCTGTTTCAGGAAAGATTGACCTTTTCATGACAATTAATGTAGTAGTGTCTCTATAATAACTGTTGAGTAACATTATGGAAAGTTCTGTAGAAGTTCTAAAATGTTTTCCTTGTAACTGCTTCTTATATTCACCATTAATAAATGCTAAAGTTATGGTATAAAATTGATTTCATAAAGATGATTCTATGAAATGTTGAATTAATAAAAAATGGTGTCTCTGATCATGCAAATTGCTACTAGGAGAAAGATTTGATAGTATAGACCAGTGACTCTGAGCCCTCACTGCACATTAAATTTATTTAAGGAAATTATTGAAAATAAAAATAAATGCTTATACCCTGCACACAAGGATTATGACATAATTGGTATGAAATGAAGCTTTAGCATTGGTAATTTTTACAAGCTTCCAGGTGATTCTAACATGCTGCCAATGGGAATTTAGCATCTTCTTTAAACTCTCTCCAAATATTATTTGTCTCCAACACCAATTTTACTAAGGGTAAAATAGGATTCAGTTTGAGATTGAATTCTCTGATGAGTGCTAATTTATCCATATCATTTCCCTACTTAGAAATCTTAGAAATACCTGTAAAACTGATAAAGAAAAAAACAAGCAAGAATGTACCCCTTGCAAAAAAGCTCAAGAAACTATATGTGAAGCTTTAGCTGACAATCTTTCACACAAGCTCCTGCACCCAGTATTTCTCCAAGCCCAAGTTCAGTGAATCAGAGAAAGAAAAATATCAAATCATTGCTTTAAAATCTTGAGGACAGAAAATTTAGTTATAGATGTTTAATTTATAAAGCCCCAGGCTTGGAGGGGAAAAAGCTGGAAACTATGCAAGGATGTGAGGGAACAGTTAGAAGGTGTTTATGTAAATGACATACTGTCACATTGCTGCAGTTTCTAAGGTTCAAGGAGAGGGCTGTGAGTTGTAGGAGTTTCTGTCTAGAAGGCCTAAACTTGATCCTTGAGTGAAGTCCAACGAGATGGAAAACCTTTAAAGGTCTTCATGAGACTTGACTAGGCATAAAAGAAACCCTCTGACATTTCTAGCACTTTGTTGAGGTGTTGGAGAGCATTTGGAAGTTCTCAAGCCCTTTGGAAAGGTAGAAGTTGGTTGACAGAGCTGATAAATGGTTTGAGGATCAACAGACTGATGTTATTCCAAACATACCTCATGAGTACATGAGTGGTTCCATTCTTAAGTTCGTTAGTAAATTCTCTCTTCTTCAGTTACAACAGAAAACAAAAAGAAGAGTTACAGCTGATCCAAATCACCTCAAAGGACCTACTGAATACAGTTCACCTCTTCAGTTTGCTTCACTTCACTTTTCTTCATTGGTTTTAACTTATCCACTATGATCTTGTCCTCCATTAAACTCACATAACTAATGGATAATTAATGAAGTGCTATCTTTCCTGTATTTCTTGTAAAGTTTGGCACCATATATATTCTCATAATTCTTTGTAATACCAAAACAGTACAATGTTCTACACTTGAAGTCTTCTCCAAAAAATATTTTTGATTGATAGGAAAGATTCACTTCATTCACCCATTAATATAGATTTAACATACTAAATCACAGACAGAAAATAATCTCTCTTTGCAATACCCAGAGATTTAGTAATATGAAGAGAGACATACCACAACTTCTTTCCAAAACTTGAACCATGGACAAGAACTTACAACAATAGTCAAACATTCTGGAGCTACGAAATGTTTCCCTATTCAGCATGGTTTATGAGAGTAACAGTCAAAGTCAATAGTAATGACATTCTAATAGTTTTTAACAGTTCACTTGGGAAAATAGAAAATATTATGGGTGACCTGTTTTTATGATATAACTTCAAGAAATCTAAGCATGAGTCATTGTTCTCGCATCACTTGGGATTTAAGGTTATTGTTTTATTTTACTTTAGGTCATATGGAGCTGAGAATATGTAGATGAGGGGGACAAGATGAAGAGAGAACTCGAGTACAATTGTAAGAGCAAACCCCTTTCCCCATGGGCTACTCAAAACTGGCTCGAATTTTCTGTGTACTCTTTGCTCTAATTATTAAGTGGAAACAATAACCTCTGTGCAGGTTTGGATATATTATGTACCCCAAAACCCATATTCTTTAATGCAATCTTGGGGCAGATTGATTAATCTTTTTGATTAGAGTGTGACCTCTTGATTGAATGTATCCATGGAGACTTGACTTCACCCCTTCAGTGTAGGTCTTGATTAGTTCAATGGGCTACTTAAGAGAGTCCAGGCCCAGATGCTTACTGATGCTTTGAGATGCTAGCCCAGAGTTTACTCTGGAGAAGCTAAGAGAGATGAAAATGCCTCAAGATATGCTAAACCAAGACCCAGATGCTTGCAGAGGCATGGAGATGCTTGGAGATGCTGACAGAAGGATGTTTGGTGAAGCTAAGTGAAGACAAAAACCCAGACACATTTTGGAGAAAGCCATTTTGAAACACAACCCGGGTGTAAAAGGCCAGCAGTCGCCAGCCACGTGACTTCCCAGCTGACAGAGGTGTTCCACATGCCATCAGCTGTTCTTCAGTGAGTATCATCTTCTAATTTACACTTAGAACTGTAAATTTGTACCCAAATATACCCCCTTTATAAAAGCCAATCCATTTATGGTATTCTGCATAATGGCAGCATTAGAAAACTGGAAAAACCTCTGTCTCTGGGAGATCAGAGAATGGAGCCAAAGTGGGCATATTTCATGAGACACACATTGATTTGGGAGAGATGTCACTAGAGAAGAGAATGACATTTCTTTTCAAGCAGTTAATAGGATTGAGAGATCAGTGAGCTACTGAAAGACCAGTATTAATGGCATTAGGAGACTGCATTTAAGTTCTTTACTTATATCCAGCTATTCATTTTTACTAAAATATACACTGTACTTTATATCTTTTTACAATTATGCTTTCCCTTCTCTGTAGAATGAGATACATCTGCCATCTTCTCTAATTATTCCTATCATCCTTCAAAATTTTGCTTAAAAATCTCATCTGCAGTATATTTCTCATTAAATCAGACATGTTGTTTCATTTATTTAATTTAATAAAGTATAGGTTCTTTGAGGATTAAGACCCTGTTTTTTCTAATCTTCATATCTAAAGAATGTGCTTAATAAATATTTATTTAATGAATGCATTCTAAGAGCGTCAAAGTATTTTTGGTTAACTGAAAATCAGTATTACAACTTCTAAAAACATGCTCAACAAGTTACCTGTGTGTGACTTTGATCTAATAATCTGAAAGAGTTCTCTTGAAATATTCTATATTCATTTAAATGCTACTTAATCTAAAATAGCCCTTCTTTTCTTTTCTTTTTCTTTTTTTTATTTTTTGAAACCTAGCTATAATAGTGTATTAATTAGGGTTCTCTAGGGAAACAAAATCAGCATGAGATATCTATAAATATAAGATTTTATAAGGTGTCTCACACAATTGTGGGGATGCATGAGTCCAAATTCCATAGGGCAGGATGCACAAGTCCAAAATCTGTAGGGCAGGTAGCAAACTGGCAATGCCAATGAAGGTGTTCGATGAACTCCTCAGGAAACCCGATGCTGGCTAGTGGAAGAAGAAGAAGGTCCTCTCTCTCTCCCCCTTAAAAGTTTTCAACTGATTGGATTAAATCCAGCTGATTGAATTCTCTCATTGTGTAAGACACATCCTTTGTTGATGTAATCAGTCACAGGTACAGTCAATTGATGATTTTACAAACCAGCCTTCTGGTTTATTAACCAGCCATAAATGTCCTTGCAGTAACAGTTAGGCCAGTGGTTGCTTGACCAGACACCTGGACACCGTCAACTGACCAAGCTGACACATGAACCTAATCATAACAAATAGCAAAGGACCTACTCAATTAAAACAGCTTACCCCAAACCACTTTATAAAATATTATTGTAGGCAGTTCTTCTGCTCTCCTTTAGATCATTCCAAGAGTTAAAACTTTATAGAACTAGACTTTATTGCATATTTGGTGAGGGTACAGGCTATTGTTGTTTTTGGTTTTGATTTTGGTTTTGTCATTAAACACTGCTAACACAGTTCCTGATCTTCTAATAGTTAGATATGCTTGAAGATTGTGGTACTTCTGGATTGAGGAATTGTCCTTTCATTGCTAAACTGTTTGGATGAAGCATAGAGAAGTTCCATCAATATGGAGATCTCAGATAGCTCATTTGATTTCGTCCTGAAGGTATAATTTGTGATGGATCATAAGTGCAGTAGGGGCAGTATGAGACATAGTTCCTTTTTAAAGATATGGCCTTATTGGACAACATATTATTTCTAGCATGTAGCACAATATGTAAAAAGGTGAATAAATGAAGATGGGGAAAAAGATTTCTGTAATTTCTCTCATTTGTTTCACTGAACAATTTTCTTAAGCCAGGGAAATTTGTAATTATTCCCTTATGTAATGTAATGCTTGAAATGCTTCTATAAGTTAGATTTCATTATACTTATGTTATAGATGAACAAAATACGCTTACAGAGAGGAAGCAATTATTTAATTTCACATTGGAAGTATTAGAAAATGGTTTTGAACCCAGTTCTAGCTAACTCCAAAAGCCAAGGAATTAAACCAGTTAACTTTAGTATTTCTCTCAACATTTTTAACTGACTCTGAAAACTGTTAGACCTAAACCAATGAACTTTTCCTTCTCTTCTTTCTTTTCTACCCACCATTCTTTTTAATACAGAACTTTATGCTGATCCATATAGCTTTGTTCATTTATTTTACCTGCTGTACAGGATTCCAATATAAAGTATATCATGGTTTACTTTCCCAGTCTTCTGTAGATGAATATTTAGGTTGTTTGCATGTTTTTGTTTTTCTAAGAAAATTGAATGCTTTGGTGAATAATATTGTGAACGTTTTCTTGTGTATTGTGTGAAACATTACAAGGGTATATACCTACAGCTGAAATTTCTAGTCTTATATATGTACCAATGATAGAAATCATTACATTGCTCTCTAAAGGGTTTGGAGCAATTTACCCTCTAACCAGTGCGGCATGAGTGTTCACATTTTTCTATACTTTGTCGATATTTGGAATTATTCAGTATTTGTTATCTAGCCAAAGAGTGCTTTCTCATTGTTTTAATTGCATTTCCCTATGGATGTTTTCAGGTTTATTGATCATTAGAGTTTCCTCTTCTGTGAATTGTCTTTTTATAACCTTTGTCAACTGTTTTTCTGTTTGTTCATTTTTTGCAATTTGAATTGTCTTATTACTAATTCTTCCCCTGTTATATATTGTTCAGATAGTCTCTATCTTGATTTTTAATTTTTTTAAGAAATCCCTTTTTTTTAACTTGAGGCCATAAATATATACTATATTTTGTTCTAAAGTTTTGAAATTTGACTTTTCATTTTGGAGTTTTGCCCAACTGGAGTTTAGTTTTGTGTTTGGTGTGAGGTAAGGATAATATTTCATTTTTAAAATATGGATACCCAATTTTCTTATCCAGTTCTCTTAAGTAAACTACCACATTGGATCTAAGATCAGTAAGCTGATCTTAGTGGCTCATATGCTTCTTTGCCCCTCTGCCCTTCTCTTAGCTTCTTCTCTTAATTCACCTGGAAAACATGGAACTTAGACCCATATTTTATGGTAAGAGTTCTCGCCACACATAATAACACTTAAAAAACTGATTGTTTTCTTCTTATAGCCATGGACAAAGAGCCATAGCCCTCAGATCCTCCAGTCTGAGACAATAGTTCCTTGTGGTAATAGACAAAGTCACTTCATCTCTCCAAGGATCAGTTTCTTAACTATTAAATGCAGGGACTGAAATGGTTGACCTTTATTTTCTATTTGTTCTCATAAAAGCATTGTATATCAAGTTTGATTATCCTAGGAGGCTGAGGCCATTGCACTACAGTATCCCCATCTAGTAGTCAATTTCTAAAACTACGGTCACATGATTTCTGAAACCTTGTTAAATTAAACTTGTGTGATGCCAAAAAGCACTTTCCCCCACTTTTTCCCTTAGTCCTTTTAAAGCAAATCTCCATTACTGCCATAGTAGTTCTTAGCCATGACTGAAACAAAGTTACCTGAGGAGCTTTTTAAAATTTCTGTTACCTGGGTCCCATCCCACCCAAGAGGGACTTAAACAATAGGATGGGAGGTAGGGTGAAGTTTGGGTATCTTTCTGTCTTTTAATTTAGCCAGATAATCTTGATGCTTAGAGAAAACTGACAAGAATTAATTTACAAGGTACTGGTTTTTTTATGTGCTCTGTGTTAGCTTTCTGAAAAATAAGACAACATAAAAATACTAAACCAATTTGCAGTCTCCATCTTTTTTTCCACAGAGTGATTCACTGTTTATTGGGTCAAACTACTCTTTTCTTCCGCATTTACATTAAATAGTGCAAATCCTGTATCTCTGATTTCCTCTGCTTCTCCTTGACGTTATCTTTCAAGTCTCTTATTGAACCCAGACAGCATTTTCCCTTGCTTTTCTTTAAACAAAGACTTCATAATTTATATACTTTTCAGGCACCATGAAAATGTCTGAATATTTTCATTCTGATCACACATCTACCTCTGGTTCGCAATTTTGAAACACCACCGTTTAACACACTAAACTTCCACACTCTTACTCTTCCATAAATTACTTTGCAGAAATATGAAGTTTTTATCATATTAAAAATGACAACAATTTTCAGTTTTTTTAACTGAGGAATAGTAAAGGGAAGGATTATTTTCAGAAATCTAATCTGGCATATTAGAGAAGGGAGATTAGAAGGGAGAAAATTTCTGTCTTTACCTTTAAATTTTGTTTCAAGAGGCTGTCCTCTCAAGAGAGATGAGTAGTTTACCCTGCGGAGTAGTCAGACATCAAATGATTCTGTTCATAATGTTAAGGTCCTAGGTGCTTCTGGGGTCGCAGGAAGTGGTGAATATGCCCAAGGACAGAGCTGAGGAGAAGGCGGCAAAATAGAATGAGTTAGCAATAGGTGAATTGAGTTCTTCCCTTTGTACGATGTGAGAATAAATGCCCTATTTGCTTATTATTATTTTCTCAGTTAGGATTCCTCATCCATTTACTGCAGTTGCATGTGATTTCCCACGTTTGCTCATCTGGCTTTCTCTGGTGAGTGTAATGAAGCACGAAATGATATTAGAATGCCTGATCTTTAATCCTAACTCCTGCCTCATCAGTGGCTTCTTTTTACTGCCTTCTGTTTAAAGCTTCCCAAAAGCAATGAATAAGGGAAAACCCAATAGGAGAAGGAAAAATGCTGTTTATAGGGTCAGATGTGGCATCTTCTCTGTGGGTTTGAATGGCTGTCCTTCCTACAATTTCTCTTTCCTCCAAAACTTGGCAGGTGGTTAGGGGCTCCTCATCTTGTGCTCTGCCTCATGAAGGCTGTCTATTTGGCTCTTCCTTCTGCTCAGTCAGACATATCAGCAGAGACAATGGCCTAACAGATGCTGATATTCAGCCTGGACCAGCCTATGTTGATTTTATGCTTATTAGTTTGAGCTAGTCACAGCCAGCTGGTTGCTGTTTGCCTTGACTGAGCAGTAGAAATACATACAACTGCAGGGGCCCCTTGTGTACATACACACCCAGGTGCTGGCTGCAGTAACAACAATTCCTCCCAAATCATGAGGGGTATTTTTGGATTATTTATGTGTTTTTCTTTTCTTTAGTCTCGTAACAGGCACAGAGAGGGGAGAATTAGCACCCTGCTTATAAGGCAGTTATATTAAAAAAGAGTCCTGGTATTGGCTCTGTGGTAACTAGAGAAAGAAGCTAAAGTTTAGCCCTGTTTGCTTATTAGTTTCCTCCTAATAGCAGTGAGAAGACAGTACAGATTTTTAAAGACCCATAAGCAAGCTGCCTTTTAAGCAGAGCAGATGAAATGCTTCCTGGGAAGCCAGGTGTCACGCCGTCTCATGCGTCAGTGTTCACAACTTCCTCCTTTATCGGTCCCAGCAGTGAAATGTTTTGAACTGGCCGGTGAGCACTGTGGGCTTGCTGGGACCTGCCCCACTTTGCAGATAGGAAGCTGCCTGAGTGCTGTTAAGTATTGTCCTACCTAAAATCGAAGAAAAATGGAAAGTCCTTTTCAGGGTTGCAGTTTAGCTGCAATGGTCTAGCTGATGTTCTTGCCTTGATTTATAGAATACTGAACAAATTTGTTTTTTAATTTGTTTTAAAATAGTTTACATTGCTTATAATATGGTCTCTTCTTCCCACTGCCACTCCCTTCCATTAGCATTTCTTCTATATACTCTTTCCCCACAACTGATTACTCTTTCTTCTCCCTATTTATATTGAATAAACAGTAGTATTTTCTAAAGGAAGTACTTGTGATTATTCTTCTCACATTTATATTCCCATGAAATCATATGAAAAAGGAAACTGGAGAGGCTGAACAAATGTCTTATTAGACCTGATTCCTGATTGCTATTAGATATACCCTAGGCATATGAAACAATATTTGCTTTCAGTTCCTGTTTAGGAAAAATGAAAGGTAGAGATTATTAATGTGTTGAAAATATCCTCGCTCTACATTTTAATGAATGATTTGGAAAAGAGATATAAATATATTCGTTATGCTTATCAAATTTGTGGCTGTCCTATAAATATGAAGAATAACAAATATGTTTGCTGTCAGAAATAAGATTTGAGAATAGCTAGAACAGACTAGAAAAATGAGTTCAAATAAATAAGACATAACAAAGGTTAATTGTGCAATTTCAGTATTGGGAAGACCTGGATTAAGAGGAAGTTAGATGAAAAATAACAAACCTGTGGTGAAAGTGGTACCACTTTCCATTCCTTTTTCTGGGATGGACATTTCCAATAGCCATAACATTCTTTCCCACTTGGCTGGGATGTAATTTTAGATCCTGCTGAACAGGATAGCAAGCAATTGATTGGAGTTGGCACTGGAATTAGAAGATTGACCTACATGTTTTGTACTTTGGGGCCTGGTCCTGGCGGAACTAGAACCAGGAAGATGATCTATACAACTTTAGTAAAATTGTTTCCCTGCTCTAGTCCACAATTATTTCCTCATCTGTGAAAATGGACTTTGGACTAGATGATTTCTAAAGTTGTTTCTAGCTCTGATATTCCTTTTTTTTTTTTTTTTTTAATGATTTTATGAGTAAAGCAAAATACAAAGCTGTGAAGTGCTAGATTTAATGTAATCAGTACAATCTTCAGCTAAATCAGACCAAGAGATATAAGATATCTAATGCAAAATGCTGTTAAATCTGTATCTGAGGTTAGTTTTGCATTATTTCCTAAACGTTATGTTCGAAGAATGACATTAGTGAGTTGGAGTTTGTTCCGGTTTGCTAATGCTGCCATTATGCAAAACACCAGAAATGAATTGGCTTTTATAAAGGGGGGTGGGAACGGTTATTTGGTTACAAAGTTACAGTCTTAAGGCCATAGAAGTGTCCAAGCTAAGGCATCTACAATAGGTTACCTTCACAGAAGAATGGCCAGTGGTGTCTGGAACACCTCTGTTGTCTGGGAAGGCACGTGACTGGCATCTCTTTGCTCCCAGGTTGTGTTTCAAAATGGCATTCTCCAAAATGTCAGTGTCAGCTTCCAATGGCAGTCTTTAAAATGTCTGCCTCAGCTGCAGCTTCTCTCCAAAATGTTAATCTCAGTTGCTCTCTCTGAAGTCCTTCTGTTTGTGAGCCCCTTTACAAGACTCCAGTGAACTGATCACAGCCCATGCTGAATGGGCGGGGCCGTACCTCCATGGAAACATTCAATCATAGGTCACACCCTAATCAAAGGTGTCAGTCACAATTGGGTGGGTCACATCTCCATGGAAAAAACCTAATCCCAATATCCCATGAGATTGGGTTAAAAGATCTTGGCTTTTCTTGGGGGACATAATATATCCAAACTGGCACAGAGTAATACAGAAGAGAGTAGCTAGAATGGTAAAGGGTTTGGAAAAAATGATATGTGAAGAAACTGAGTATGTCCACCAACCTCCCCCCACCTCCCCCTCAAATCAGGGGACATAAGCACTGCATTTTAAATATGAATGACTATTAGGTAAAAGAGATGCTAAATTTCTTTTGAAAATGTAATTTGTGACTAATGTTTCCAGCAAGCAGTTTTGATTCAATATATGGAATACTTTTCCATATTAAAAATTATCCAAGAAAGGATTGGGCTACCTTGTAAGCTCACAAGGTACACTATTCATAATGGATAGATTATGGAAGACTGAGGATGAGCCAGGTGATGTCTTAAGCACTTATTTAATGTCCATATTGAAGCTCTGAGGTAGGCACTGTTATGATATCTGTTTTTCAAATGAGGAAATGTGGGCCAAAGAGATTGAATAATTTGCACAATATTACAAAGATAAATTCAGTAATTTGTCCAAGGTTGTCCAAGGAGGCAACGGTAGGAATTGCCACAAAACACTACTGGTCTGTGCTCAAAGTGAATGTCAGCTTGTGCGCATCTTCCAGGAATATTGAAGAAGTGGGAAATTTAATGTATAATATCTAAGGTTCTTTCCCATTCTACAATTAATACTAAATTGGAATTGCCCATATTTCACCCTTTTGAATTTATACAAATATGTTGATTGGAAAGACTATTTAAAATTATAATTTGCTGTACTTTATTTTCTTGATGTTATACTTTAGTGTTATTGGTACAGTTGCTGAAAATAACTCAAACAATATAAATAGTTGCAATGATGTTATATGGGTAAAATTGCCTATGTTTTATACATGTTTTCTTGTGTTTGATGACTTTTGATAATCTTAGCCAGAAAAGTCAAACTTAGAAAAGTATTTCATATGGAGGTAAATAAGAAACAAAATTTATTTTTGAAAAAAAATGTCATTGACTTCTTGAAGGAATCTAACATATGTCCCTTTCCATAAAAATGCATCTTTATTGCTCAATGACACTTATACTGATCAAAATAAATGTTCATAAAATCCATACATACTTTTGCATTGCTTATACCCTGTAGCTGTACCACCTAAGAATATCCCATAAAACTCATGAGAAATTAAACTAATGTAGCCATTAAGAATCTAGGGGAAAAAAAAACAAAAAACAAAAAAACAAAAACCTGATGCAGCAGTGTTGCTGTGTGAACAGGATAGCCCATCTTTTCCTCTGAATGCATGGAACTCCGTAAGTAGATCTGAAATATCTGGGACTTCCCTGACCAGGTAATTCAATGCTTGGAACACCTGATTTTGTAGAAACTCGGACCAAGGAAAAGAAAATTTTATTTACTGATTCTGCTTTCATTGTGGGTCTTTCAGAATTATAAGCATTTTATTTTCTGTTATTTTTTTCTTTCATTTACAATTAATTTTAAATTAATAATTCAATGATTATTAATAAGACCACTATAGCTACAATTTAAGAAGTAATCCAGAGAATGATACAGACTTTGATTCTGTAATCAGGCGAGTCTGTGACTACGGGTGCTACAATTCTTCTTCCCAACCCTTTTATCTCTCCTGGATCATCAATAAGCCTCCGTGACCTCTGTGGATGAAACCAGGGCCCTGAGCACCATTCATCAAACTGCTTCATCTGTTGCTGTTCAGAGTCACTAAAGTAGTTTTCTGGCATCTTTCCAATAGAAGTGAGGCCTGTGTTATTTATTTATTTGGTTTTAATATTCCCCCTTGCTTTGAGGTTGTCTCTTATTTTGTTTCCTGACAGTCTAACTTCTCATAGGCATGCTCTCTCTCAATTTTAATTTATATATATATGCATATTTTATTTCCACATGTCCATTCAGATGACTTCAGTTCACAAATTAAAATGTATTATTTATTATTTTTATTGTGTACATCTTACCAACATTTTCTTTCCTAACAATTGATCGATAAAAGGTGAAGGATATGTGGTTTCTCCTCAGTCAAAATAACATTAAGCTTGGTTGATGTATGAGTTTTGATGATAACATTGGCCTGCAAGATTGCTGAGAGAAATGAGAGGTTGAGACAATATAAAAGAATGCTGCTGAAGGAGAAGTAGCATTATCACTTCTATTACTTTGAAATAAAAAAGTTGATTAGGAAAACTGGCTAAAATGATTGAGTTTTCTCTGAAAGACTCATCCTTTATGCACTAAAGTTAATTAAATACTAAAACTCTTGAAGGCAAGGATTACTTTATTCACAGTTGAGTCCCATGTTTTGCAGAATTACTGGTACATAGTAAATGTTCATTAATTGAGTGGAATGGATGAATGAATAACCAAATTAATTACAAGAAGGTGTAAAAAAATCATGGCATGGCCACTGTTATACCCAGTTGGTATACAACAGAAAATACAGCACCTGAAAAATAACAGAACAGGAAAAGCACATAATATACTGGGATTTCAATATGCTTTCCTGACGCCATATTATAAATATGTTTTATTTTATTTGAAACTAATATCTCTGTGCTCTAGTCAAGTATATTAGCACATTAAGAAAATGGAAAAGAAATAATTCTGACACATACCTTTAGTTGGGTATATAATCTTATTTACTACCCATTATTCTTATTCATAAATTTTTTGAGATAGACTAGATACCTTTAGTTTGACTTGAATCTTAAATTTCCATGGTTTAGATAATTTTATGATGCAAGTTTTTCCAATGAAAGGATAAAAGCAATGATTATTAATCCAGGGGGCAGCATGCTACAGGTGGAAACCCAGTAATCTATAGTTATAAATCTCAGAATCATCAAATTATAGCAATTTAGCTGTTCACTAGATTTTGGTGTCCATTATGTCCAAATCCTTTAACTGTCAAGTGAGGAAAGTGGGTTTCTACACATTTAACACGCTGCTATAGTTAAAGAGAGTGAGATAGTGGTAGAAAAACACTTAGAACTTGTTTTCCTAGAACTGGGATTATTATTTTGTAATTAGCTTAGTTCCTACCACAGTTTTTACATTGACTGTTACATGTTCAATTTAAGAGATTGTCCTAGGTTCTGTTTTTCTCAGTTCAGACAGAAATACCTGGTATTAGTCCAAAATAGCTAGTGGCTTATAAGTTTAGGAATTCCTGAGTTGAGTGATAGATGGTTGCATGTTAAGACTGTAGTAAATCTGCTACTGGCTTTGCATCTATACAGATCTTCTAAGGCATCATTTAATAGCATCTGATTTCTGCCAACATCAAGGCTACCCCATACTCCATGTTTGTATAAAGATACTAATTATATACGTCCTATCAAATTTGTTTTGTATTCAATTTTCAGCAACAAATTTGGGAGATGTTAAATACAAGCTAAACTGTGTCCCTGGACTAACAGACATCTCAATTGCCCATTAACAATGTTCTTTCCCTCTTCTGACCCAATCAGGCAACCCAAAACAATCCCTGATACCTGTTAAATTCATTCTGGATGTCTCAGAACCCCAGGCAGAAGTGAAAATTATTAGTTATTAGCAAAGAAAAAAGAACCCATGGGGACTATTTGATATTACTTATTTACACCTCTAGTATGTGAAAGAGTAAATGCCTAAGTATATTAAATCTCTCTTTACTCCCCAGGATTCTCTTAAATTTCCTTGGATTATAATGCTCAACTACTTCAAATATGCTTCTTTTTATGCCATCATATATTTGTGCCTTTTTTTTTAGCCATTTTAATCTCATTCCCTGAGCAAATGTCTACCCTTAATTTTAGCATTATTTCTATTATTTAATCTTTATTTTTTTCTATCTTTATTTCTCTAAAAGAATATTTTTGACAATATTCTCCCTTTCTTATGTATCCATCTTTATTTTGGAATTAGTACCTAACATTCTTTGATAACACATCCTTTCAGAACCCAAGATCTAACTTTTCAACATCAGGATCTTATTTGGAATCTGTTCCCAAGAGACCACTAGAGTTGGCCTATTTCTTACAGGCCAAAATAGGTAATGTTTTTGTCTGGAAAGGAATCGTATATTCACTTCAGGTTTGCAATAGTACTCTTTAGTTTATATTCATTGAGAAAATTGGGAGAGAATATGAAGATGAAACTGTAATAATCACATGGGATTTGCATTTGGGGATAAAATGAGTTCTAGCAATTAGAAGGTAGAAACACACACACACACATACACATGCACAAATACACACACATTCTTGCTTCACATGAAGACTCCAAAGAGTGTTCTTTTTGGACCCACTTCAATTCTTTCCTTTTGGAGCTTCTTTAGGTATATTCTAGTTCTCTGAATCTTGCCTCCACTCGACTCCAGGTTCCTGGGAATGTTATCACCCTCATGGTAGTCGAAGATAAAATGTCATAAAACGTAAAAAGCATATTGTTTTGAAAAACATTTTCCAGTCTGGGTAGAAATTTTACCAGGGTTTTAAAGTACAAATTCAACTGGAAAACTTGTTGCTGCTGGGGAGAAAAAAAGTGGAGTGAAAGAATAATGGAAGGAAAATGGAAGGAATAATTCAGAGGAAGGAAGAAAGAATGTTTACAAATATTGTGGTAGTGGTTATTAGCAAGTACGTCAGAAGTCAATTTAGCTCAAGTCCAAAATTCTGCTAAATGAAACAGTCCGATGTCACATTTAGTCTAATGGCTCCTTAAGGGCAACTTGCAAATAGTACATTTATTACTTTCATTGTAACTTTACATGAGCATCTCAGAGGAAAAGGAAAATATGAAACCACCCAATACCAAAGAACTTAGTACAATTCCACTAATTAATACATCACAATAAATATGAATGCCCCCAAGATGAATCCTACCTTCTGATTAAGAGAACAAGGGAGTAATATTAATATGATATTTTTCTGGCTATGGGCTTGGAGGTGTGTGTAGGATTCACCAGGTTCACTGAAACAAGTTTCACCAGAATAGATGATTTGATTAGCCAAACCACTGAAACCATTGCAAGAATGTTTCTCACTGTTTATTGTTTCTTCCCTTTTGTTTTTTTTTTTTTTTTTTTTTTGGTAAGTTGTTATTTCTATCAACCTCTTTGCATCTGCCCAATGTACTTTAACTCCCACTCCTCATTGTGTAATATTTTGGATAACTTGAGTCCTGGAACTGAAGTTGTAAACAAAGCAATAACAATAAGATATTTATGGGCTAGATGTTGATTTTTCCACTGACTTGCACTTGCTCTGTGAACTTTAATGAGTTATTCGATGTCTGCCTTCCTTCCTATTCAAAAAAAAAGTATGGAAGAAACTTCAATAATAGCTGTTGTGTGTATATATATACATACACACACACACACACATATACACACACATATATATTCTTAATTCTTCTTCAAGTCTCTCATTACTTGCAGTTACATTCCTTTATTTTTTGCTTCTCAAAATATACATTCTCCAACTCCAACTATTAGAGTATTACCCACCCTTTCCTGATCTTATCTAATTTGAGAAACTATGTGCTTTACAACCTTACCATTACTTTCCTTCTCAGTTCTTTAGCCAATACCTATACTTATCTCAGTGCCTTCATTAATTTAAATACGCATTTCCATTAGAATGCATTTTATTATCAAGAGTCATTATGTACTATAGACCTGCATAAAAGAGCCCATTACCCATAAGAAAGCCCATCTGTGATGATAAAGGAAAAGCTTGCCTTACAGTGAAGCAGACCAGGTTGCTGCCTATTTGGTGTGCTTTGAGCGGTGCAGAAAAATCCAGCTGCCTTTCAGATACAACCCCAATGCCTGCATTGCTATGGTCAAAAAAATTTAAGTTGCTGGGAATCTCATCTAAGTTTTGCACAACCAAATTTAATCAATATACAAAAGTCAAAGAGTTGATAAAATATGCATAACACATTAAAAATGGTTATTAGTTTAAATAACATCAAGATACCAGGGAAATAGGTCTAGAACAAAAGTAGTAGACAAATAATTAAAAAAAAAAAAATCCAGGTAGCATATAAACATCTGGCAATGAGAGCAAGCTATCTAGTAATCAAAGACTTGCAAATTAAAACAATGAAAAGGTAGCATTTAAAACCTATTAAATTAACAAACATAATAACCTATGGTAATTGGGTTGGAGTAAAACTGGTACACTTATACATTAACTGGTAGCATTGCAAATTGGTGCAAGGCTTCTGAAACGCAGCATCACAACAATTCTGAAGATCTTGAAAATTGTTCCTACACACAGATTTCTGAAACCAATTTTTCAATAAATTAAAAAAAAATACAGAAACAAAGCAAAACTTTTCATGTCTATGATGGTATTTACAGCATTAAAAAAAAAATTACCAAAATAGTGGAAAATGATCCAATGATCCAAAATCCTACAATTTAACATTAATGAAAAAAAAAAAAAAAAAACAGAGTCCAAAATTACATATGAACATTATCTTTGTATGTGGTCAAAGACTAGAGTAGCACAATTTGCAGAAGCAACTGTTGGTGAATTTGTGTTGGGATTATTATTTAATTGTTTATCTTCAAAATTATCTTTGCTTACATAGTTTAATAATAGTTTGGGTGAATGGGTATTTTTTATGATACAAAATCTTATTAAAATTGTAGCTCTCCTAGGTGATATAATAAACTAACATCTTACCAGGAATATGTTGACAAGAAACTGAAATCAAGTTCAGTGGCTTTTAGAATGCAGGAGGGAGAATAATTTAGGAGGAGGATAAGTTTCAGAAGGAGGAAAGGGCTTTTGAGGAAAAATTGTTAGTGAATCAAATTCATAACTTTTCTACTTTGAAATTTGACCTAGGACTGAACAAAGCCCAAGTACTAACGATCTTTATTGTAGCCATATAGTAAGTGAAATTCCTCTTGCTGGTGCTTGTTGAGTTAATATTTCACCTAAGTGCCAAACTTTTCTCATTTAGACCCTTTTATCTCTATTTATTTGTACCTTTTTTTCCTGTCAAGTTATTCTTTTAGATTATATCAATATCAAAGAATGATAGATAAATTTTAAAAATATAAACATTACATATAAACATTTTAAGTATGCTGCCTTATATTCCAAATATCCTTTATGATTTTATACACATTTATTTTATTTTTTCACTTACTGGACATCCTGTTATACATGTATTTTAATTCCCATTTGAATTTCTTGTCTTACTTTCTTATGTGACTTAGATTTTCTTTCATTTATCCCTCATTATTTAAAATCATGAATACGTTAACCAAGATGACAGCTTCCGTGAGTTACAGATATCTCAGGAAGTTCACATTCATATTTTTTATCAATTTCATTAATAAAAGAAACGGTAGCTGGTGCTCTTAAGTTCCTGAATTATGATTGGCTAACTCAACAGTCTCAAGAAACTTGTCTAAAATAAAGACCTATGACTCTGCTCATGGAGGTAGTCCTTCATCCACACTTAAGTCTCTTGCCATCACCATACCTGTGAAATTGTTTCCCTGCAAGCTCAGACTTTTTCAAGATAGTTCTTAGCACAAAATATTTTGGGGCATTCATTAATTTTTATTTTCTAAGTATACACTTGGAAGCATTCTCCACAACCACAAATATCACTTGCAAGAGCTTGAATGAAAGCATAAATTGTTTTATTTTCAAATACATATTTTTAAAGTAAACATAATCAGCAAAACCTCAGTGAAGCTGGAACAGCTTGATTCATTGTTATAAGTCTCCATCTCCACATAAGGCTGTTATTCTACCTGGAACAGAGGAGTTTGACATGACTGAGGTGTAGCTTTTATCTGTTTTTTAACATGGCAGCATGGGCTACTCTAAATAATGCTTGAACATTTAAATGTGTTTCTTTGCATGTAAACAGTTCATTAGAAAAACTGGGGTGACTTAACCAAGATATGAAAAAGAAGGAAAACTAAATGCTCTGGAGTCCACAATTTGCACCACATTTCATTTAATACTTAAGAAAATTCCAAATGAGGAAAATAAACATAGTGTAACCCAGAAATTAAGAAATAACAAGTAATTATGATTGCTAGATCATTATATAAATACTCGTCTTTCTTTTCTGCTTAGAATAGCTGAAGGAAGTACCTGAAATTAATGAACTGTATCCCAGTTACCTTGATCTCTGATAATTTTTGTATAACTGTATAGCCTTTATCTTGTTATTGTAGAAACCTTGTGACTGGCCCCACTTGTACCCCTTTATCCTGTTTTTCAACTTTGAGGTCTTATGATCTCAAAAGACAGCCTTTAATGTTTATTAATGAAGGAACTTGAATCAGCCCAGAAGTGACCCACTCTAATTCCTAAACTAATTACTAGATGAAGGTGAATCTATTCAAAATTGGCCCACCTGGCATGCATAGTAGCTTAAACTTTAAGCTATGACTAATACCTCATTATAATACTAAAAATCATGCCCATTATCATATATTAAGGCTGCCTTGTTCTTATATATATTCTGTGACTAAGCACATAATCAATCTATGCATGATCAATAATTAGATCATCTCGAACTTCATATCAAGCCATTGTACTCATTATCCTAAACCCCGCCCATCTTTTGATACTATAAAACTGTCAGAGTTACCGCAGTTTGGAGAGACAGATTTTTAGGCCGAGAGACCATCTGATCTCCTGCTTTGCACTGAGCAATAAACTCTTTCTCTTCTTGAAACTGTGGTGTCTCAGGTAGTGGTCATCTGAATGCACTGGGCAAAGAAACCCGCTTTTGATTGGTGTCAATTCCAGTTACTCATCAGAAGGCTAGAACATAGACACCATTTGATCTCATTATAAGGGGGGGTGGGGAGTGCAACTTTCTAGAATGATGGCACACACTTTCTTTCAGGAAAACAGATAATCACATACCTTCCTTCCATAAATTTGTATAATTCCATTGTTAAGATCTCAATATCTCTCTCTCCACACACACATACACACACATCTGCTGTGTGTGTATGTGTATTTGTGTGTGTTGTATTCGTACAATTTTAAAATCTTTGTTCATTGAAGAAATTTGAGCCCATCATGTATTCTCCCTTTTTGTTTTTATATTCCTCTCGAGCTTTATATCCAATATTTGAAAAAGTCAGTTTCTGGTTAGTTAGCCATCATGGTATTCTTTGTGCTTTTGGACACAGTCTAATATTAGATACTCATTGGCTGCTAGAGCTAGAAAGGGCTTCAGAGACCAAGTCTTACTTTACAGGTGAGAGAACTGAGATCAGTAGAGGTTAATTAAAAAATCACATTGCTAGTAATTGCCATAGCTGTACTGGACACAGATCTCTAGAACCTAAGCCAAGGGGGCTGTTTTCTTAAATTTTCTTTCTTACTCATTGTGGTAGGAGTTTTCCATTTTCCTGTTTGAACAGCCAACAGACTTTTCCTTCAGCCCAAGCTCTTCATGATTGGAGATGCTTTAGATGCTACCTAAAGTAAGTCTCCCAAATTTGTCTATGTTCATTCCCCAACTACCCCATACTTAAATTGCAGCTACACAGTTCTAAGCACAAATGCAAGTGCTAAAGGAAGGGATGAATGTGTGAATGACTTTCTCCCAAACTATTACAAAAAAGAAAATAAATATATATATTATCCTTGCATAGGTTATTTTTCTGTTCACATATCTCTCCTCATAATCCTTGAAGCCTCCTTTTGTCCTGATTAAAATTCCTCTATTGTGAATTTAATGCCTGTTATCATTTCATGTAAGATAAAATGTAACATTTTACCCCTTTCCAAAAAATTCTCTTGGTTAAATATATTGTTGCTTTACCCAGGTGAAACCTCCAATACATTTGTGGATCTTTACCTGCTTAAGTTACTATGCATGCTATTTTCGCTTGAAATACTCCATTTATCCAAACATTGCTCTCTCAATTCATATTTTTTTTTCTTGGTGTCTTCCATCTTTCATTGGCTTTTTGATCTAGTTCTTTTGTTTTTCTTGCCACCACAAACCTGAAAAGAAAAAAATAAAATTAAGCTTGACATAAAAGATTTTATGTGCATGTGCATTAATTTAATGCCCAAGTCACTAATTCATCACCATATGTTCAAGACTGTAACATCTGAAATCAAGTTTATTTTAGTTCAAAGCTTGATTCTGCCACTTCCTACTTGATAGCTTTTGGTAAATACCTTAACATCTCTCCCTTTGCCTCAGTTACTCATTCTTTCAATGAAGATAGTAGTGGATTCTATCTCATAGAATTCTTGAGATGATTGACTTAATTCACAAGAATAGAAACTAGTGAACAGTAAATTGCTCAAGAAGTGACAGCTAGCTGTGCTTTTAAATGTTTGTATTTAGTGCTAATTATATTGCATATTCAAATATAGGAGACTATTTTCAATTGTACTTGTATAATTATTTGTATAGTTAATGCTAGTAAAACTTTTTCACTAAAGACTGTCTGAAGCAATATTACATCCACTTCCCATTTATACTGTTCTCATCCTTTATTCCAACTCAGAAAACCATCTATCAGTCTCCTGTGGACTTCCTATCATACTTCTCACTGTGGCTCTTCTAATACTTTCTGAGGCATCTTATGGCATCCTGTCACCCAACCATCTTCTTCATTCTCAAAGAATGAGGTTGCTTCCTACCTCAATGAAATTAGGTTCACCCTTCCCCTTGAATTGTTTTCTAACTCAAAATTTTCTTGACCAATTACTTCCTTTTTATCTCTTAAGAAAAATTTCCTCTGCTCTTTCAAGTCTAAATATTTCCTTCTCCAGTCCTCTTACCCCTCTCTTTTCCATCTCCTTGAGATGTCAATACATTTATTATACTTGTTTTCATCTTCAACTTCTCCTGTCTTCACTGGATCCTTCTTATTTACTTCCAAGGTTCCAAGTTCATCTTATTCTGAAATTAATCCTTACTTCCATAGTATCCCATTTTTTTTCTCTATCCAATTTCTTATCTTGTTTCCCTATTTGACTGAAACTTCTCACTCAAAACTAATTGTCAATTAACAAATCCTTTTAATTCCCAAGGTTCTTAGCCTTCTCCCTTTTAATTCTTTTTTTATTCTTTCATTTTCTCCCTCAAAAGACATTTGTTGAGTGCCCACCAGGTACTAGGCTCTATAATCAGGAGGATACAAATATCTGGAACAAAAGATTCCTGTGACTCAAGAGTTCCCTATCTAGCAGCTGAGACATATGATTAGTTGTACTGTTTACAAATGGAAAGTGATCATTCCATTAAAAGAGATACAATTATAATTACTCTATTTCCTTGACACAATAAAATGTATTCCTTCTTTTCAAGATTTTTATTTGGAAGCTATAGTAAATGAATGTCTCTTCCTTTTGGAAGCCATTGCAATATGATGAAGGTACATTTTCTTAGAATGGATTTATCCACTCTGTGTAACTACTATTGGTTGCATTGTGCTCAAAAGTGAAGGATACTTTTGGGAATATACCTCCTTGAATAAATTCAAAGCTACACACATACCTCAGGATTTATTTATCTTGGCGTATGTTAATATGTGTCCACATAGGAAACCTATATTTTCATTTTAATCAAAAGAGAAAGCAAGCTTCTTGGATAAAATACTGGCTGAAGATTAAGGTGATTACATTTCTAATCCTGGCCCTGGAGATCATTAGCTGGATGAGGGTAAATCCCTTAATTAGTGGAGTCATCAATATACTCATCAAAATTAATTAGCTCAGCTCTTGAACATTGTCTCTTCTTCATTTCCATTTATGTCTATATGATTTCATCATAACATGGCTTTAAATACTGTATTTGTATGGACAGTTTTCAAATGTATAATTTCAACACAGACCTTTTTATCCTGAAATCCAGTTCTGTATATATAAGCTACTTCTAATTGTCACCTCCAATTGGACATCTAATAAACTTTCAAACTTTTAGTGTCCAAAATTGAACTCCTAATTACCCTGAAGTCTTCTCCATCTTGGCAAATGGCAGCTCCATACTGTCTGAAGCAATGTGTATCTACTGCAAATTGATCCTCTTCTGTCTGACTTATTTTTTATTCCAACTCAGAAAATCATTTATCTTTCTCTGGTAGCTTTTCTATTACAGTGAATGACAACTCTGTCTTTTCAGTTGCATAGAATAGAAACCTCGGAGTTGTCCATGACTCCTTGAATTCACTTATATTTTATGTCCAATCTGAGAACACATTCTCTTCAAACTATTTTAAAAATAAATCAAGAATCTGACCACTTCTCATGACATCTATTGCTAAAACCATCGACCAAGATTCCATCATGTCTAATCAGAGCTCTTGCAATAAAATTCTTTCTATCTGATTTCAACTTTTGCACCCACAACCCCTGATTACACAAACTGCTTTAGAGACCCTTTAAAAATGTAGGTAAGATAAGGTCATTGTGCTGCTCAAAATCCAAGTACATTCAGAATAAAATTCAAAAGTCCTCATCATAGCCTACAAGACTGTAAATGATCTAAACCTTGACTACTTCTCCAATTTAACTTCCGCCATTCTCATTCACATTCACTTTCTTGTTACCACTCATGTTTACCATGTATACATGAACACATTGGCTTTTTTTAAAATTTCTTCTAGCATATTCCTCCCCAGTTAGCTGCCTGGCTCTTTACAAAACTTCCTTCAGTCCTATCTTATAACACCTCCTCCTTTGAGAACATTTTTCCATCACCTTCTGGGATTCTATAGACCCTTATTTTACTTAATTTTTCCTTACAATACTTACCACTAATTAGATACAACACACAGACACTTAAAAAAAACAACTCTTTATCTCCCACACTGGCATGAAAGCTTGTGGGAATAAGGATATTATCTGTTGTTTCCTGCCAGGGCAGGAACATAGCAGCATAGCATTTTTGAACGTCACTACTTGTGCATATTAGAAAAGCCTTGAGAAAGGCCTATCAGAAAAGCCTTCACATAGAAGATAGTGTAATATATGAAGGTTGTGTTTTCTAGCTAGAATGACGGTGGGGGAGCCTTAAAGGAAGGAGGAATTGCAGGTGCAAAAGCCAAACACACCTGGCAGAAAGCCTTAGTTATATTGATAAATTGTTTGGGGATCTCTACCTCCTTAGGAAGTAATTTCTGCTTCTGTATTCCCAGGCTATTTCTAAATAACTTGGGTATTTGTAAATCTCTGGATCTCATTGCTTCAAGAATATTTATTCACGCTTGCGGTATTTTGGAGCCATTAAATAATTCAGAAAAGGCCATGTTCTTTTAATCCTTTCCTGTGGGAGCAGACTTATTGTGGGTGGCACCTTTTGATTAGGTTATTTCAATTGAGGTGTGAGATCCAGCCCATTCAAGGTGGGTTTTAATCCTTTTACTGTTGTCCTTTATGAGAGAATAAAAGACAGAAAAAGCCCAGATTGCTCAGAGGCAGAAGCCCTGGAAAAGCTAAGAGAGGACCCACAAGCTCACAGAGGAGGCCACTGGAACAGAAGCTGAAGGCATTGAAACCTGGGAGCAAAGGACCAGCAGACGCCAGATGCCAGAGGCCTTTCTTCAGAGAAGGTATCATTCTCCTGATGCCTTAAGGTGGAAATGTTCATGGCCTTAGAACTGTAAATTTGTAATCTAAAAAACCCCCATTGTAAAAGCCAACCCCTTTCTGGTATACTGCATTCCAGCAGCTTTAGCAAACTGAAATATTGCTCTTAATTGACATATTATAAGCCTTATGAGATTTCTTTTCTACACTATGGATAAAACCTATGGGAAACATGGGACAAAAACTAGTTATTTTTGCCACATTACTATTTGTGTTGACAAGTTACTGATATATATTCTATGAAATGTTGTTACATGATGCTTTTTTTTCAGAATTTGCTGAATTTTAAAACCTCTTGTTGTCCTACTTGGGGAGCATAGTGGAAATGGCTTTTCAAGAGGCAGCACCCTATTCAACTGGTGTGTAGAGGCAGGTTGGCACTGTGTTTTAAAAAGCCACTGGTGCCTTGAAGATATGATTTAAAACAAAAGGATATGTAGATGCAGCATGTAAAGTACTGTTATAGGGAAATTGGAAGCCAGCATGTTGCCATGAAGGAAATGCTTGATCTCTAAAGGCCAGATGGTCACTTCAGAAGAAAACCAGCATGCTGTAGGCAGCATTACCACCCCATATGTTTCCATATTTAATTTGGAATAATAATGAGCAATGGAATATTGTAGGCACAAAGACATAGACCAAGGAGCATACCCTATTACTATGATCTCTAGCCTCCAACTGTGGGTTGCTGGTGCTGAGTTCCAACTTGGCGGGCCGGGGCCAGGGAACCTGGTCAGCCCCTGGGGGAGGCGATGGGCACGGGCAGTAGCGCCCTCCACAGACCCCCCCACCCAGGGAACCTGGCCAGCCCCTGGAGAGGGTAGTGGGCATGGGCAGTATTACCCTCCACAGCCCCCCGGGCCTGAGAAAGTGGAGCCGGCTACAGGCCCCATCTCCCTCACCCAAAATACAACCGTTAGAGGAAGCTTGCCAGAGAAAACTGCCCCCTTTATCTTGCCCGCACACTCCCCGTTGCCAGAGCAACTCCCGCCACTGCCAGTGCGCATACACCGTTGCCAGAGCAACTCCCGCCCTTTTCAAACGACCTCCACGCCCTCTCAGAACCAATCCTAGCCTTTATCCCCTCAGCATTGCCATGTAAGGACCCCACACCCCTAACACCGACCCCGCCCTCTATGACACCCTATATAACTTGTGCTCACTCCTGAATAAAGGCTTTTTGTTCTACTACCTTAAAAAACTCGCGTCTCTCTCTCGCCGCCCTCCACACCTTACACGCCTCCGCCGGGGACTCGGCCAAGTCCCCCGCCTCACCTTCGCCTCCGGGAAGAGCTGCCGCCGGTACCCCTCAAGCAATGCTGAGCGCAGAGGGTTCCGTGGCTGCCCGCCCCTAGCTGCGACCGCATCCAACCTCTATGGAGGCAATAGACACAGAAGGAATGCCCTGGGTTTAAGAATAAAAATCACTTCCAAGTCCTTTTTCTTCCACTCCAAATGATAAACAAGATAATCTTCTTCCAGGAGACAATAAAAAGAAACACTAAAAACCTCCCTATTTATCATATAGGTAAGGATAGATACCAAAGGTTTAGGATAGGTGCATATGCACCTGGTGAGATAATATCTTATTTAACATTTCAACATTTTAATTGTCATTAACAAGACAATTTTCAGGATTGAACAGTATACTAGATGATCATTATCTGCATTGATTATTATGCCTTACATTTGTAGAGCACTTGATAGTTTCCAAACTGCTTTCACATTCATTATCTTAGTTTATTTTCCAAGTCTGATTTGGGGCAACCTAGGTGTTACCACTCTAGGGGGTGGTAAAAGGGCAGCACTGTGGGGGCTTCGCTGTGCATGTATGTGTATGAGGGGAGAACAGTGGATAAATGAGTTCATCAATGGTAGGAAGAAAAATGTGAAAGGCAGTCATAAGTGAAATGCTGTTAGAAAACAGATAATGCAAAGTCTATTATGCTGACCTAATCTTAGAAGAGGGTAAAAGGAGGCATTTGAAGGTATTAGTTAGGAGGGCTATCTGAATGAGAAATAGGTGGGAGAGTCATATTATTGTCTATCATGGTTAACATTTTATCATTTTAAAGAACTCTGAGGGAACATTTTTAACTTAAGTTAAAATGTAAGCATTATTGTGTCATATACAGTATATGAGCTATTATTTTAGTTTTCTAGCAATTAAAACAAATACCATGAAATGGATTGGCTTAACAGGAATTTATTGGCTCACAGTTTTAGAGGCTAGAAGGTTTGTTTCCTCCCAGGGTTGGTATCTTTTGGAAACCAACAATATTTGGTAGCCAACGTTGTTTGGATGACAATATTGGATTTCCTTGTCTTTTCCTTCACATGACAATAAACATGGTGGCACCTTTTCCTTTCTCTCCAGATTCCATTGACTTCCAGCTTCTGGCTGTGACCTGTGGCCTCTTCTCCTTGTGTCCAATTTCCTTCACTTATAAGGACTTCAATCATATTGGATGAAGACTGTTCTAGTTTGCTAATGATGCTGGAATGCAAAACACCAGAAATGGATTGGCTTTTTAAAGGGGGGTTATTTGGTTACAAAGTTACAGTCTTAAGGTCATAAAGTGTCCAAGGTAAGTCATCAACAATCAGGTACCTTCACTGGAGGATGGCCAATGGTGTTTGGAAAACATCTGTTAGCTGGGAAGGCAGTGGCTGGCAACTGCTCCAAAGTTCTGGTTTCAAAATGGCTTTCTCCCAGGACGTTCCTCTCTAGGCTGCAGTTCCTCAAAAATGTCACTCTTAATTGCTCTTGGGGTGTTTGTCTTCTCTTAGCTTCTCCAGAGCAAGAGTCTGCTTTCAACGGCTGTCTTCAAACTGTCTCTCATCTGCAGCTACTCTCTCAGCTTCTGTGCATTCTTCAAAGTGTCCCTCTTGGGGCTCCTCTTCAAAATGTCACTCTCAGCTGCACTGAGTTCCTTCTGTTTACCAGCTCATTTATATGATTCCAGTGATTTGATTTAGACCCACCCTGAATGGGTGGGGAAACACCTCCAAGGAAATTATCCAATTAGAGTCACAGTTGGGTGGGACATATTTCTATGCAAACAACCTAATCCAAACCTTCCAACTTAATCCCCACTAATATGTCTGCCTCACAAGATTGCATCCAAGAATATGGCTTTTTCTAGGGGACATAATACATTCAAACCAGCACAAAACCCCACCCTCCTTCAGTTTGGGCACAGCTTAACTAATATTTACAAATGAGTTCATAACCACAAGGTGGGGACATGATTCAGTTCCCAAAAAATATCTACTCAGAAATTCCAAGGATGTTGGACACCTGTGTTAATGCATTGAGGAAAGTCTGAAGTACAACAGAGTTAACTTCATTGCTCAAGGAGTATTTAGACATTGATTATGAAATGGTTGAAGAAAGGAGGTAAATTCATTCCACCCAGTTAATGACAATAAGTATTAAAATAGCTAAAATTTGCTGAGAATTTACTACGTTCAGTATACTATGCAAAGAACATTACAAAAACTTTCTTATCTAACTTGAACAACCAACTTACCAGTTCATCATTATTGTTTTCCCATTAGAAGGAAACTCAAATTTAGATTGAGTAATCTAACCAAGGTCACAGAGAAATTACATAATGGAACTGGAATTCAAACAAAGGTCAATATAACCACAAAATCTGAACTAACCATGAAATTATTGAGTTTCTTTATGGCCTGTGTGATAGGCCAAATGATACACCCCGCAAAGATACCCATGTCCCAAGCCCAGAAATTGGTGCTTATATTACCTTGTTTGACAAAAGAGTCTTTGCAGATATCATTAAGTTAATGATCTTAAGATGGGTAGATTATCTTCAATTATTATTGCATTGTCACAAAGTATTACAAGGGTCCTTATAAGAGAGAAAGGGGAGAGTTAGAGTCAAAGAAAGATTGGGGGATGCTACACTGCTGGCTTTGATGGGACCATGAATCAAGGAGTGGAGGCAGCCTGTGGAAGCTGTAAAAGTTAAGGAAATTGTGATGGTTAGGTTCATGTGTCAACTTGGCCAGGTGATGGTACTCAGGTATCTGGTCAAGCAAGGACTGGCCTAACCATTGCTGCTAGGACATTTGTGCCTGGTTAATAAACCAACAGGCTGGTTTATTAAATCATTGGTCAGTTGGTTGCAGGTGTGACTGATGATGTCAATGAAGGGCGTGTCTTCCACAATGAGAAAATGCAGTTGGCTGGATTTAATCCAATTCGTTGAAGACTTTTAAGTGAGACAAATAGAGTACCTTCACTTCTTCTTCATCTGACCAGCGATGTGTTTCCTGAGGAGTTCACCAAAGTTGCCAGTTTGTTTCCTAAGGAGTTCATTGAACATCTTCATTGGAGTTGCCAGTTTGCTACCTGCCTTACAGAATTTGGACTCATGTATACCCACAGTTGCGTACCCACTTTTATACATCTTATATTCTTAGATATTGCTCATTGATTTTGTTTCCCAAGAGAATCCTAACTAATACAGAAATTAATACTTCCCTAGAGCCTTTAGAAGGAACACAGCCCTGGATTTTAGGTGAATAAGACTATTTCACACATCTGACTTCCAGAACAATAAGACAATAAATTTGCGTTGTTTTAAGCCACTAAATTTGTGGTAATTTGTTACATCATCAGTAGGAAACTAATGCAGCCTATATAGAATTCTCCAGTTGAGAAGGAAAGGATGAACACCCAACTTATGATGGAATATTTGTGCTGGAGCAGTGAAGGCAATAGAGTGATATTGGATCCTAAGCAGAAATTAGTTTTAGATAGCAACCTGGGGAAGTACCCTTTTTGGAAGTACAGAAAAGCATTCCAGAAAGGCGAAGTTACATTTGACCCTGCAGATACAGGAATGCAAAGTTAAAGAAGAACATGAATGAGGCATTAATTTTCTTCATTAAGTAAGATATGAGGCTATCTACTAAAAGTGAGGGTGGTAAGGATGTGCAGATTTAGAAGCACTGGGAAGATTTATGTTACAGTGTATGAAGAATTACAGATGATCTGACAGGGACAAAGAAAAAGTTTGCTTGTTAATAGCCAAGGAGAACCATTAAGCTAGAAACTTTGCAGTTTTAACCCTCATTTCTAGATGATTGTGTGATTTCAGCAGCAGCTCATACACTGAATTTCAACTCAAGGCACAGTTGTAGGAGTGACAGAGTTTTTGCATTATTTTAATGTTGGGTAGTTGCAGTTAGATGTGACAGAACAAAGTGATATGGAAAGGTAAAGATATTGAAAGGTAAATGTGAACGGAGTGATTGAAGGTTCCCAAATCCTGGGGAATTTCTATTTCCAGCTCTTACTTGAAGTATTGGGGGGGAGGAATTGCAAAACTATGACATGAGCTAGGGAAATTCAAGACCAGAGACAGAGTCGAACTTCATGCAGAGGGGCAGATAGCCCCAAATTGGCAGATTTTATGTCTATACCACCCAACAAAAGCTGAGTTTAGGAAAGTAAAGGAATTATTTTTATTATACCTTTGAGTCTGTAGATTGAGTTTCAAACTTTTTCACTAGTTAGACTGAAATTGCAAAAGCAGGGGTTGGGGGAATTACTTCCTAAATATTTAGCAAATAGGGTAAAATTTTTATTTGTGTATCTGTTACTTACATTTCTTTATCACACTAATAATTAATGGGAAATGAGTTTTCTAAAAGTGGAATATATATCTAGCTTGAGTATAAAAAATTATTCAAGAAATTATATTGTTTTAGATTTAGAAAAGGTAAAGTATAATAGTAACAATTTGTCTCTAATTCATCCTTTTCCTTTCATATCACTGACAATACTCTGGATTTGGTGGGTGAGTAAAATGATGGAAAATGAAAGTTTGGTTTCTCAGATGCAAAGTGGTTACTTTTACCATAGTGATTGTGAATGAAAAAGGAAGTAGTTAAAACAATGCATCCTTTAGGAATAAAAGGTAAATTGGGTCCCATCAACCTCCCTAGTTTCCCTCTATCCTCCTGCTGTGGTCACTGAATGCATGATACATGTGTGACAGGATGACAGAGCCTCTGGCATTACAAAGCATGTATGTATCCTGTGGACTTGATAAGGGTCACATGGGTTAAGAGAAACAAACTGTGGTTATTGGGGTTTCAACAGAGCACCTATGGGCTAGAAGGACGTTAACAGCTGAAGGATGGATGTGGACTCTGAGATTTCAAGTGGCTGAGGAGGAAGCTGAAAATTACCACCCAGGAATAGACATCCATCGGCCCAGATCAAAACAACTGCAGGAGAAAAGTCATCAGCAATAGGAATATGCAAATAAAGCATTAAAATACCATAAGAAAAAGAGTCAGTTTAAACTCTAAGCTCAAATAATGCTAAATTATCAGAAAAATAGGAAACACTTCTGCTTTACTTTTCTACTCATTATCTCCAGAGATTCTGAAGCTGCTGTTGACAATCAGAGAAGAACTGCAAAGGAGAGATGAAGTCAAGCTCCAAACCCTTTTCCCACTATAGTTTTCTGGTCTGCAGAAGAGTGAAGTTGAGGTAGGAAAGAATATATACTATAATTCAAGTTTTGAATTTTGAGCATTTTCTGTAACTTGTCATTCTACTTTTTAAATTTGTGATTTAAAGTGACGATAGGACCAGTAGTGTGCTAGTAAATAACAACTGACTCCCCTCAAAAATAAAAGCTCTGTTTGTTGCATTTATCCTTTTCTTTGGTGTAAATTCTCCAACCATGATCAATTTCTAGCAACCAGATGATGTCACTCAACACAGAGTTGGGAAGAAATGGGCTCTATAGGCTCTCCTGTGCCTATCTATGAGCTGGATCAAGAATATCATCCCTTTGTGCTGATAAGAGCAGAGGCAGATTTACTGCGGTGTAAATGCAGGCTTCAGAGCCCCTCAGGACACAAGCCTGGAATCAGCTCTAGAAATGTGTTCACATGATCATTTGTGTTCATATTTTTTTGTTGATGATATTTTAACCACAATAGGTTAGCCCTACTGTCTCTTTACCCTCCAACTTCCTATCATCATATGCCTTCCTGACAAGTAGTTTTGAAGTAGCTACGGACACTTTTAGGATCCAGCTGAGAAGTTGAGTTGGGGATACTTTCATTTGGGTTCAGTAGAATATGTTTATGTCCTCCATCACTTCCATGAATAATTAATGCATTACTAGCTATCCCAGTGTCGAAATGGCTCTCAGCAATCTTCCTGCTACCTAGTACACAGATTCATTTGTCACCATGACAGGAAGGTGCAGAGCCATAGGTCACATTGTGATTTGAGTTTTTCATACTGTGTCTGACACTAGAAGTATGTGGGCAATGGAGGAAGAAGCAAGGTTTATAATGGAGAGAACCAGAAGATGTTTGGTGGAAAATTCTTCCACATCTGACAACTCATACGTAAAGAAAACTTGATAGAACTTCCTCAAATTTAAAATGATCTTAAAAATTATAACAGTGTGTGAAGCTGAAGAAGTTTTGTAAACTAAAAATAATAAAACTTTTTATTGCTAAATCACGATAAAGATCAATTCGTATTACTCTGAAAAAACATTACAAAATCATAGAAATTTGAAGTTAACCCAAGAATGAATAGACCAAAAAATGTAGGAAAGATAGTATTACATAGGAATTTCAGGTGACTGATGAAATATGGTGGATTTTTAAAAGTATTTGTGTTTTTTTTTTGTGGGTTTTGCAAGCTTTTTAAAATTTGTAGGTAATGATTTCTTTTCTCTTCCTAAATAAATACTTATTTTCAAATGTAGTTTTTAATTCCATGTTCATTTCCTTAAAGAAGGTACCCAAACTATGTAAGTGTTAGGCCCTATAAAGCAAGACATGCCACTGCATAAGGAAGAAGGGAGAAATCTTGTGACTTTCTCATGTTTAAGTCAGAGGCATGAGATGATTAGTAAATTTTAAAAGAGCAGTGAGAAAAAAATGTTATTTTGTTTGATCATGTCACAAGTCAAACTTGCTTGATATAGTAGTTATTCTCCCTTTGGTGTTATTTCTCTCTGAGATTCTTCTGATGAAGAGTTTGTGATGCATTTAATTATGTTTCCCAATTTAGACAGGGTCTTAGTCTTGATCCATCTTCCTATGGCTTTGAACCTATTGTAAACAAGATCTTGCAGATGTTCTCTTAATTGAGGTGTGGCCTACCTGAATAAGATTGGCCCTTAGTTTGGATTACTGGAGTTTTTTAAAAGCAGAAGAAATTCAGACATAGAGAAAGTCACAGGGAGGAGCAGGAAGCAAGCAGTCAGAGAGCACCCAGGAGAGGACATCGCCATGTGATGAGCAAGTCAAGGAACCCAAGGATCACTGGCCAGCCAGGGAGGAAACAAGCCTTCTAGCCTCCAAAACTGTGAGCCAATAAATGCCCGTTGTTTGGTATTTGTCATTGCAGCCTGAAAAACTGAGAGAGGTTTGGACCTGGCTGCCTAAGGGTTTGGGGTTCTAATGCAACTGTATCTGTGGAAAGATGTATTTTGTTTCTGCTGAATCTGCCCAAATTGAGCTATCTTTATTCTCACTCAGACTTTTTCTCTGTATTTAGCAATTTGGGAAGTGAAACAGAGAAGCATGATGTTTCCTACAAAATCTAGTCTACCTCTAGAATCTAGTAGGTGACTTTTTTTTTTTCTTTTAAGCTGTTTATCTGTTACAGTTGGATAGTTTAGCAGCATGATGATAACCAATTAATTTTGGTAGATTCATACCATAAATTCATAAAACTCCATTCATTGTGATACAAGGAAGCAGAAAAGCATGCTTGACTTCTCTGCTGGTTTGGATATATTATGTCCCCCAAGAAAAAGCCATAATCTTTTAATTTAATCTTGTAGGATATTTGGCTTAGGTTGTTTCCATGGAGATGTGAATCACCCAACTGTAAGTGATAACTCTGATTGAATTATTTCCATGGAGGTGTGGCCCACCTATTCAGCGTGGGTCTTGATTAGTTTTCTGGAGTCCTTTAAAAAGAGCCATCACAGGCCCAGACTGCTGCAGCTGACATTTTGGAGATGGCCATTGAAAGCAGACTTTTGCTGATGCTTTAGAGATGCTAGCCCAGAGTTAGCTCCAGAGAAGCTAAGAGAGGGCAAAATGCCCCAAAAGCAACATTTTGGAGAACGCCATTTTGAAATACAACTGGGAGCAAAGGAAGAAGATGCCAGACACGTGCTTTCCCAGCTGACAGAGGTGTTCCATATACCATTGGCTGTTCTTCAAGGAAGGTACCCTATTGTTGATGCCTTAGTTTGGACACTTTTATGGCCTTAGGACTGTAACTTTGTAACCAAATAAACCCCCTTTATAAAAGCGAATCCATTTCTGGTGTTTTGCAAAACAGCAGCATTAGCAAACTGAAACAACTTTCTTTATAAAAAGTTTGTGCTCCTGTAATTTGCTTGCAAGCCATATTTATTAGGAAGTTATGAGCAGTGGTTAGGAGAACAGGCTTTGGAGCCAAGCATACATAGGTTTGAATCTTGACTCTGTTATTTATTACCAAGTCACTTAGCCTCTTTGGCTTTTATTTTAACATCTGGAAAACAAGGACAATGGTAAGTACCATATTCTGCTGTTGTCAAGAGTAAATGACTTATAAAATATTTAAAGTCTTAGGAGTGGCTGCATGTCATAAGCACTAATTACACAATAGCTACTATTACTGTTCTCATTTTATTATTCTCCTCAATTACTTTTTACATAAAATTTTATATTATTTTAGTTGGGAAATGTTTGCATGATTTAATATTACCTGAAAGAATGTATGCTTCAAAGTACACATTAAAAAATCAAATAGTTTTATAAAACTAACTTTAAATACCTGTGAATGAATAGCTTCACATTTCTCTTTAGAAACACTATTACGTTTCATTTAAATTCCCAAATTTTCCTCAACAGGCTTCCTTCAGCTTTTACTTGGTTGAAACTTGTCCTAAGTTGTGCTAAATTGCTGTTGTAAAAAAAGGAGGTTGCGTATATGGCAGAAAGTTCAGGTCAAATTCAAGTCCTTGTTTTGAAAAAGTAAAACCAACACACTGGTGAACTTATATCATGTAAAAAGGCGAAATTGTATGGTTATCTTCACATTTGACTCAAAGGTCAGTGGTAGGGCAAATAGCAATTTTTTTTTCCAGGTCACTCCTATTCTGTATCATGTTATGGAAGTTAATGGATTTTCAGATACGAACTGGACTCTAGGCTGAAGAGAAGAGGAGATGGAGGAAGAGCAGAGGGGCATATTAAAAATTCAGCATTTTGAATGGACAAATGGAACTTCATTTACTGTAAGAGAAAGCTAAGATTCTGTAAAGTCACCATTAAAGTATCAGATTCTCTCAATGATTTAGAATTATACATAACTGTAGGTTTCTTTACATGCAAAGCACTATTGAAAAGTAAAAGGTAATTTTAAATGTAATTGAAGTGCTTTGTGTTAAATAATCTTGTGCTTTTTGTGAACAGGTTAATTGTTTATGTGTAAAATTGAAAGACATTTCCATTGTTTGTCTTTCTGTTTTAAATGTTTGTGTGTTTTCTATAAGATATGTGATCAAAAAAAAGATCCAAAATTTTCTACACCCTGCTTTCAGTTACAATTTTAATTATATAAATATAATTTAATGTGTTTAAATATTTTGGTCAGTTAAAATGATATTCTATTGTTATATGGATAGTTCTTCCTTCCTTTTCCAGTAGAATTTTGTCCTTTAATATAGGAGAAAATAGACATAAACATTTTATCAGCAAGGTCACTTTGCTGATTCAGGAAGGTGAAATTTCAGGCTCTGTGTGTGGTTCATTAGGCTATTCTCACCAGACCACTGACAAACTGAATACCCATGGTTTATTTTCTTCACAGTTCATAAATTACTAAGTATTTTTGTAGCCACTTGAGGCTAGATTTGTATCCCATGCTCTGAATAAGATGATTACAGAATGTTGATCTGCCAGTGAATAATTACTGTTTGAAAGGCTTTTGAGATTTTCAAGAATACTGAAACTGTGTCTTTAAAACTAAGCTAAACATTTTCAGACCTTAAAAAAAAATGTGAACTCTCAATTCTTGAATTTTAGTAACAAAATTAAACACTATCTATGAAAAAGAGCAGATCAAATTATAGACGCTCTGACTTTGTGAGAGGAATCATATTATGGAGGAATTTGTATTAAAGAGAACCTTTTATTATATGTTTCTAAAGAATCAGAACATTTTCTAAAAAGGAAAACACTAACAGTAAGCCTTTTATTTGAAAATCCTATTATTATATTTTTCTGTTTCTGTCTGAATTATAATTAAAGACTAATGCTAAACACTAAAGGCACTAAGTGCCCAATATTTGAAGTTCAGAGAGCCTTCCTCAGTGGGGCCAAACACTTCTCCGTCTCTTTTTGGCCTTAAGAGGCACCAGAAAAGGCCTCACCATATTCAATACCACCCTGAAACTGAAAACAATATGAAATAAGAACTAGGGAAATAGGAATCTGCCACCTTTGAAGCATGCCAAATCCAGGGTGATAGAACAAGGAAGAAGACCTCAAGACACGTGTCTGTTTAGCCACCATACTTGCTGCCCTGCCCCTGTGTTAGCTGAGCAGAGGGAGAGGACTGGTTAAGAGATGGTGGAGTCAAGAGCACAGGAGTCTGCACTCCTCACAACCACCACTTAAAGTTGGAAAGAGAGGGTGTTTCCCTGAGTCAAATACCACGGAAGATAGCTAAGCCCTATCTTCTCAATTTCCCACTCAAAAAAGGATATCTTCTAACTGAAGGGACCCTGTAATAATTTCCTAGGCTGCTCCAAACAAATACCAAGAAATGGGATGGCTTAAGCAATGGAAGTTTTTTAGCTTACAGTTTTGAGGCTGTGAAAATGTCCACATCAAGTCATCATCAAAGTGATGCTTTTTCCTGAAGACTGGTTGCCAATGATCCTTGGCTCCTCTGCCACATGGCAAGGCACATGATGGCATCTGCTGGTCTCTCCCTCCTCTTCCCAGTTTTGTTGATTTCATCTTCCTGCTTCTGGGCTGTCTCTCTCTTTGTCAGAATTTCATTCTTTTACAAAGGATGCCAGTAATAGGATCAAGACCCATCCTGGATGAAGTGGATCACACTTTAACTGAAGTAGCCTCATCAAAAGGTCCAACTTAACAATGATCTATACCCACAGATTTAAGAACATGTCTTCCTGGGGTTACAGTTCCAAATCACCACACACCCCAACAACAAAAATGATGAATTCCTCCATATTAGGAAACTGCAGAGGAAGACTCCTTTTAGTACTCTCCAAATGGCCAGGTGTCAGTATTAGCCAGAAAAACAGAAGTATTAACAGAAAGATGTTTATAGGTCACTCAATCAGCTATGAAGTTTTTACTATTTTCTATTTCTCTCCTCTGTTCAACCCCTGAAGGAGCTTATCATAATTAAATGAAGATGAAGAAGATACATATGAAAGGTACATCAAGTGCTTCCCTCCTGCAATCCGAGTGCTACAATCACACTACTAGCCTGAGCTAGGGGAAGGGAAGAAGGGAAGTTTGAATTGAGTTTGAATTTGGAAATTTGAAATGTTGGAATATGTTTAGATTATTCTTTATAATCTAAGGTGGATGAAAAGTTCTGGAATTGCATCAAACTCTTTGAAGCAATTTTCACCCAAAAGAAAACGGGATTCTGTATAGCACATTTCAGGGTAGTTATTGAGAAAAAAATTAATTCTTGGTTGTAATCTAACAAGTGGAAAATTCTCAATAAATTGGTTAAACTATCTCAAATTTAAATCAGAAACAACTCTAATAGTTTACAAATTTTCTAATCATTGAGATTCTTGGTATAATCTATTTCACCGCAGCAGAACAATAACATACCTTAGGATTGCTCTTCCCAAAGAGTTCTTTAATTACTCAGATATTAATAAAATAACTTTGTAAAAAGGTCTGTGAACAAATGCTTTTGGAAAATATTGTGATTAGCAACATATTTTACTAATGGTATTCCCATTGCAATAAATATAGTAAAGGGAAGTGGAAATCTTTTGGAAGAGGATATAGTGTTTAGTATTGCCCAAAGGTATTTTACTGCAGAGACTTTTTGTATTTTTTTGAGGAACATCTCATAAGGTCTTTGGAAAACAGAATTCTTTGGACCATACAGGAAAATCATGTCTAGGGCAAATACTTCCCAAAGGGGTATCTTGTTTGTGTCATATTTGTTGGGAAATTTTAAAGTACAGTTATAGATTGCAGGGTCTACTCCATACTGGAGAGTGTACTTAACTGTGGTATAATTATAGAATCTTAAGCATTTAAAACATTTAGGAAGTAGAATTTCAGAGTAAGAATATGTGAAGAAGGGTTATTGAGGATTCTCAGTGGAACTAAGAAGGTGGGTGTTGCACGAGGTTCAGAGTTGTGATAAAAAATGTTGCTAGTTTGTATAAACAAAGAATATACAGAAAAAATGAAAAGAAAACAGGATTGATAATGATAGACCAAAGTATGAGTACATACCTCTTCATTAGACAGTCTATCACTTAATATTGTATTTTAAAAAGAAAAGAGTCCCCAAATACCATGGCCTAAACAAGGTAAATGTTAATTTCTCTTTGCATGGATGTCCAGAAATACAGAGAGTCCAGAGCTGGTAGGTTGGTTTGTTCCATGACATCACTCATGGACCCCAGTCTTCTTCTACCTTGGAGTGCTGCCAACTTCAAAATGTGACTTTGATTTTATTGTCTAATATGTCATCATGTCCACATTTCAAAGTAGCAGGAAGGGAAGTCAAGATGTGGAGGACTTCTAATTGTATCCCCTATGTTACAATAAGAAAAGACTGAACAAACTGAAAATCAATGACTTTTCTTGGATTCATCTTAGAACTGGAGTTTCAAGGCAAACTGCCATCCCCATATGCAGAGAAAGAGGTGCATTCAGAGAGTCACAGCCTAGATCTGCTTTCCTTGAACAGAAGCCAATGGAACCTGGGAGGCACATTTAAATGGTAATTTTGAAGAACCACTGGAGGCTGAATGTGAACTAAGTTGAGAGTGAGAAATTCCTGAAAGCTGTAGTTTAAGAGGGGCTGTACACTTTAGGGAGATTTACCTATAGGAAACCTACCAGGTTTCACAATAAATATCTGACAAAGATTCCATTGTGACTCTGGCAGAGTAAGAAGAAAGTAATCATTGTGAAATATTCCTAGAGTGTTTCCAAAACAAAGGCCTACTCTCCAGAGAAAAAGAATTTACAAGAGTCTTACCCTAACTGGGGCCGTGAAAGAGCACTTTTCTCAATATAACTCTAGACTTCCTGTCTCACATAAGGGAAAAAAAAAAGTTATATCACTAATAAAACACTTGTGAAGGTCACAGACCAGAAGCACAGGCACAATAAAAGACAGATTTAATCATAATATTATGAAATTCTTCCCCTCCTCTAGTCATGATCCCTACACCAACAGGCCTCCAGTATAATAATGGTGGATTACAGCTGAAAGAGCTGCAAGCCACAGAATCTCTCTGAGCAGAGAATTTAGGGACGCCCAAAGTCAGGAGGAGAGATAAAAAATGAGGACACTGGGGGAATTTTAAGACCCTGGCACCTACAGCAATAACAAACATTAAACACAACCCAATTCCTAGCCAGATTAATGTAAATCCTCACACTAAAGAGTGATTTAGCTAAGTTCCTATCATCCAAAACTACATGTTTTGTTTTCAACAATTATTACAAGGCAGACAAAAGATAAGGAAAAGCACAATCAGAAGAGACCAAACAAGTATCAGAGCCCGACTCAGACATGACACAGATTTTGGAATTATCAAGTAAGGAATTAAAAATAATGATGATTAGTAAGTTAATTTTCTAATAGAAAAAGTAGGCAACATCAAAGAACAGATGGGCAACAATGTAAGGAGAAAGATGGAAAATCTATAAAAGAAGAAGAAATTCTAGGAATAAACAGTGTGACATAAATGAAGAATGACTTTGATGGGCTGATTGGTAGACTGGACATGGCTGAGGAATTGGTTAGCTTAAAGATATTTCAAAACAAACTTCCCAAACTGATACATGGGAGAAAAAAGAATAAAAACCCAGAACAGAAAGTTCAAGATATGTGAGTCAATTTCAACAGGTATAATATATGCATAATTGTAATATAATAAAGAGATGAATGAGAGAATGGAGCAGAAAAAGTATTTGAAATAATAATGGCTGAGAACACTTCAAAATTAGTGTCAGACACTGACCACAGATCCAAGATCCTCAGAAAACACCAAGCAGGATAACTAAAATTCGAAATAAAACACCATACCTAGACATATCATAGTCAGAGTACAGAAGATGAAAGAGAAATTCTTGAAAGAAGCCATGGTGGTGTGTGGACACTTTATCTGTAAAGGAACAAAGGAGAGAATTACAGGGGACTCCTTGTTAGTAACTGGGCAAACAAAAAGAGAGTAAAGTGAATTATTCAAAATGATGACAGAAAAAAAAAATGCCAACCTAGAATTCTAAATCCATTAAAATTATCCTTCAAAAATGAGGGAGAAATAAAGACTTCTTCAGACAAACAAAAACTGAAGGAATTCATCACCAGCAGACCTTACCTGCGAGAACTATTAAAGGAAATTTTTCAGTAAGAAGTCTAATGATATAAATTAGAAACTAAGACTTGCATTTTAAAAAGGAAGGATGCTTGAGAAGGAATAAATGGAGATAGCATAATCTTTTATTTTTTCTTAATTGATTTTAAAAGGTAACAGTTTTATTTAAAGCATTAAAAGCATCAACATATTGGGTGATTTTTAGCAAATGGGTAAGTGAAATAAATGAGAGCAATGTCATAAGTGGTGAAGACATGAATTGAGAATATCCTGTAATAATATTTCTGTACCAAATTGGAAGCAATATGGTGGTATTTGAAAGTAGATTAGTTAATACATTGGAACTCTAGGGCAAAAACTAAAAAAAGAAATAAAAAGAACTACAATTGATATATTAATAGGGGAGATAAAATAGAGTAATATAAAAACTCAGTTAAAACCAGAAAAAGAAAGAAAAAGAAATAAGGATCAGATCAGTGAAAAGAGAAGATTTGAGAACACGGTGGATACTAATCCAGTTATATCAACAATTATTTTAAAAGTGAATTGTCTAATGAATACTCAACTCTATGATGGTACTTCAAGCCACTGATAGTATACTTTGTATGGATTATATGATATGCGAACATATCTCAATAAAGTTGCATTTAAAAAAAGTGCATGGTCTAAAACCACCAATTAAAAACAGAGATTGTCAGAGTGAATAACAATAAAAAAGAACCAATTATATGTTGTCTGCCGGGAACTCATTTTAATTATAAAGACAAAGTTAGGTTAAAAGTAAATTGATAAAGATATATCAAGCTAGCAGCAATTCAAAGAAATCAAGAGTAGTTATATCAACATCAGACAAAGCAGTCATCAGAACAAGAATATCTTCAGGGGCAAAAAAGCATTACATAATAATAAAGGGGCCTATTTCTAATTTCTTAAAGAATTGCTATTATATTTTTACAAACTTTGCAAACTTTAAAAAGGTAACTCAAATTCTCCTTACCTACTTGTTCCCAGTTGCTCAATTTCCAATTTCGTAAGTAACTTTTATTCAAACATTATAAATGGAAGTTATAAAACAATAATAAATAATGAAAAGATCAATACTCTAAGAAATCTATAACAATCCTAAACATGCATGCACTTCACAACAAGGAATCAAAATACGTATGGCAATTACTGATGGAACTGAAAGGAGAAAAAGACAAATCTGCTATTATACTTGGAGACTCCAACACTCCTCTTGAAGTAATTAGATGAAGCAAGCAGAAAATCAGTAGGTATATAGCTGACATGAACAGCACTATCCATCAATTTGATACAATAGACATTTAGAGAATAATCCATCCAACAATAGCAAAATACACATTTTTCTAAAGCTCCTGTAGAACATTCACTAAGATAAACCAGATTCTTTTCCATAATACATACCTTAAAAGAATAGAAATTGTACAAAGTATGTTTTCAGACCATAATGGACTCAAACTAGAAATCAATAACAGAAAGATAGCTAGAATTTCCAAAATATTTAGAAATTAAACAACACACTTCTAAAATAAAATATAGGTCAAAGAAGAAATCTCAAGAGAAGATAAAAATATGTTGGAAAAAAGAAAAGGAAAAGGCAAGAAAATTTGTGGGATGCAGCAAAAGCAGCTGTTAGAGGGAAGTTTATGCAATCCAATGCATATATTAGAAAAGAAGAAAGAATATAAGATCTTAAATTAATAACCCAAACTTTCACCATGGGAAACCAGAAGAAGAGTAATTTAAGCCTAGAGCAAGCAGAAGAAAATAAATAATAGAATTAGAACTGGAATCAATGAAATCCAAAGCAGGAAAGCAAAAGAGAAAATCAACAAATTAACAGTACCAGAAATGGAAGAGTCTCATCTACTGATTCTATGGACATAAAAAGTATAATAAAGTGATTCTACAAACCGCTCTATACACATAAATTTAATAGATTGAATTATTCAATCAATAAATAAAAACCTTGCAAAATATGAATCACCAGGTCCAGACTATTTCAACAGTGAATTCTATCAACACTTTAAAAGGAGTGGTAGAGTTTTCCACAATCTTTTCCAAGAAATAGAAGCACAGGGAATACTTCCATACTAGTCAATGATTATACCATTATCCTTACAAAAAAATCAGATAACGATATTACAAGAAAGGACAGCTACACACCAATATCTCTCATGCAAAAACACTCAACAGATTATTAGCAAATCAATAATGTGTGTAAAATTTATATCCCACAATTAAGTGTGATTTATTCCAGATATGCAAGGCTGCTTCAAAATTAGAAAATCTATGAGTATAACCCCACTTCAACAGGCTAAAGAAAAAAAATCATACAATCATATTATTTGATGCAGAAAAATTATTTGGCAAAGTCAATTATCCATTCACAATAAAAACTGTTCACAAACTAGGAATATAAGGAAACTTTTTAAAAATTTTTAAAAGAAAATGTAGGACATAATATATGACCTCGGGTTTGGTGAAGTGTTTTTAGACATAATACTTAATACAAAATCCATGAAAGAAAAAGATAAGTTGGATTTCATTAAGATTAAAAGTTAAAATATTTTCTCTGTCAAGAGAATGAAAAGACAAGCCATAGGTTGAAAGAAAATATTTGCAAAACACATATCCGATAAAAGACTTGTAACCAAAATATATAAAGATCTCTTAAAATCCAACAATGTGATAACAAACAAACCAATTTTTAAAATGGGTAAAATCTGAGAAGACATCTCAACAAAGAGGATTTACAAATGGCAAGTAAGCTTATGTAAAGATGCTAAACATCATTTATTATTAAGAAATTTCAAATTAAAGCAACAATGAGATAACACCACACATGTATTTAAAGCACTAAAATAAAAAGAAAAGCTTGATAATACCAGTTGCTGATGAGGATGTAGAGCAATAGGAACCATCATTCATTGTTGGGAATGCGAATGATACATTCACATTGGAAGTTCTGTAGCTACTTACAAAGCTAAACATAGTCTTCCACATGATCCAGCAATTGTGTTCCTATGTATTAACTCAACTGATTTGAAAACATATGTCAACACTAAAACCCACATGAGAATATTCACAGCAACTTTATTCATGAGTCAAAAAACAAACAACAACAACAAAAATAACAAAACCCAACAAGCAACAGACGTAATGATATTGTCTTTCAATTGAATGGATTAACTGTGACAAACCATACAATGGACTATTACTCAGTGATAAAGGAAAAGAGTTAGCAAGCTATGAAAACACAGAGATAGATCTTAAATGTGTATTGCTAAGTGAAAGAAGCCAGTCTGAAAAGACTACATACTGTACAATTCCAATTATATGGCATTCCTGAAAAGGCAAAGTTATTGCAACAGTAAAAAGATCAGTGGATGGCAGGGATTCAGGGCCAGGGGAGGGTGAGTGAATAAGTAAAACAAGGAGGTGTTTTAGGGTAGAGTCACTATTCTATACATTATTGTAATGGTGGACACATGATACCCTACAACTGTCAAAACTGATAGAATGTAAATAAATAAATACAATTTTAAAATTAAAAAAAACTGATAGAACTTTACAATACAAAGAATAAAACTTTAATGTATGCAAATTGAAAAAATTTGTTGGACAGGGGATACCAGTGCAGTGATAAAACAATCTAAATATATTACTAATGCATAAAACAGTCTTTTTAAATGCAGTTGGAGGAAAGGTGCTGACTTATGTAACTGGAAATGAGTGGTGTCTACAAGACAGAAGATTAAAGGAATTGTTCATAAGCATTGAATTTTAGTTAATAGAATAATTTCCCATGGGGGTATGGTTATAAATTCTGATACAGTCATACATATATACTGAAATAGGACAATTAAGAAAAGTATGGTGGATGATGGGAGCCAGGTTTCTTATTCTGGGAGTAGGAAGTTACAGATAAACAAGGGGAGGAAGCTAGAATGGCAATGGATTGGAGTAAGAAACATCAGTGTTAACATAAGTTAACTTTGTTAGCTTTATATAGTTTCAAATGTTCACACAAAAATATTTATAGATATGTATCTATATATACACACAATATACACTGGTTAGTATGCAGACATGTTTCCTTGCTCTGTCAGTTAAGAGGGCCTAAAGCAAGGATACCTCAGTGCTATCAACTACACCCAGCAGCTAGGTTTACTTTCTACTGCCATTCTCCAATAAAAGAAACCAGGATCATTAAAGGAATGGCTGACTCTAAGACTGGGGCAGGAATAACAGAAGTTGAACTTGGAACATCTTGTAGTTTCAGAAAGTGAGGAAGTGCTAGAAGAAAAGAAGAGAAAAAGTAGGAAGAGGAGGAGGAGGAGGAGAATGAGGAGATGGAAAGAAGAAGGGAAGGAGTGGGATGAGGAGGAGGAAAGAAGAAGAAGGGGAGGAGGGGGAGAGGGGTGAATGAGGATGAGGAGGACAGAGAATAATGGAGGAGGAAGGAGAAAGAGAAGGAGAGAAGAAAATGGAGGGGAGTGGCAGGGGAATGGGAGGGAAAGGGGAAGAATTATTGATTGGGTTTGTGAAAGTGACACAGGCGGCTTCCAATGGCCAAAGCTGGAACAATTTGAGCAATAAAATAAAGCAGTGAAATATATAATGACTATCCTTGAGTCCAAAATGATGTAAATAGATGACTGAATGAAAAAAATAAATAGGGAGAATAGATGAATCCCCAAGCAGAAGAATTTTGTAAAATTTATGTAGATTATTTGACCTTCAAGAAGGTGGAATTTAACTTCTCACTCTTTAAGTGTAGGCTGTAAGTGGCAACTTTCTTCAAGAAATACAATATAGAGAGGGGTGTGTGTGTAAAAGCGTAACTTTACAGTGGAGAAAAACTGAGAACCGCACCACAGCCAGATGATGAAGCTTAACATCAACAGTGATAAGTCACTGTGGTAAGTTGAATTATGTACCTAGAAAAAAATATGTTCTTAATCCCTTCCTGCGGTATGAACCTATTGTAAATAGGACCTTTTGAAGATGTTCTTTTTTAGTTAAGGTGTGGCCCAACAGAATGAGATTGGGTCTTAATCCTATTTCTGGGGGCTTTTTGAAGAAAAAAACCATGTGGAGGAGCAGAAACTGGAAGTGAACTTGAGGAGAAAAAGAAGACATCACCATGTGCATTGCCATGTCATGGGAAAGTCAAAGACCCAAGGATCACTGGCAATCAGTCCCAGAATGCCACAGTCTTGGGGAGAAAGCATTGCCTTATTGATTCCTCGATTTGGACTCCCCTAGCCTCAAAACTGTGGGCCAGTAAATTCCCATTGTTTAAGTCACCCCATCTTATGGTATTTGTTTCAGCATCTTGAAAACGAAGACAGTCACCTTGATAGTACATACTTTTGATATGATGTGATAATAATGGCATTTTGCCTCTTGAAAATACACAACTCCAGTCTAATCATGAGAAAAACATAATAAAATTCCCATTTGAGAGACATTCTAATAAATACCTGCCCAATACTTCTCACAACTCTCAAGGTCACCACAAACAAGAGAAGTCTAAGAAATTTTGAGAGCCAAAAGGAACACTAAGTAAATGTAATATGTTCTCCTGGATGGACTTCAGGAACACAAAAAGAAGATAAGGTAAAAGCTATGGAAATCTGAATAGAGTATGTTTTTTGTTAATAATGTATTAATATTTATTCATTAATTATGATAAATGTACCATAATAATGTAAGATGGTAATAATAAGAGAGATTGAATATGGTAAGTGAGAATTTTCTGTACTATCTTCACAGTTTTTCTGTAAATCTGCAACTGTTTTAAAATTAAAATTGTATTTTAAAAGGGGAAAATAGTAAGAAAAAGGAAAAAAAACAAAAACAAATGTGGAGTGCATGCCACTTCCCTTTAGTAACATGACATTTAGTAATGTAAACCAGAGGTGGTTTACATTATTTCTGTTCATATTTATTATCTAGGTCTTAGTCATTCAGCCTGACCTACCTGGAAGGTTTAGACTTAGTTGAAGATTATGAAGCTTAGTTGAAGATTATGGGTTCCACTGCTAAAAAGAAAAGAAAAGGGAGAAAATGGATTTTAGGAGAAAATATAATAATCTATTCCATAACCCCATGAGACTGTTTTTCATAGGGTTGATGAAAAACCAAGAATAAGACCAGAATTGGGGGGAATAAAGGAACTTTTTTGAAAAGTCATGGAAAAAATCTCACAGTGAGAGATATTATATTTAATTTTCTGGATAAAAGCTAGTTAATCACCCATAATATTTGAGAACAATATGGCCAGGTGGTAAAACAGGCTAATTTTGGCATTGAGAGTAAAGAGAGAAGAGATGAGCCCTGAGTAGCTGCAGTAGGTATGTATTTCTTTGTGTATTTCTTGTAGAGAGGGTTGGGGGAAGAGATGTAAATCAGAAAACCATAGAACCACAACACTTAGTGACAAGGTCTGGTAGAAGCACCTGGAAATATTGGGAACTGAAGAGACAGAACTCCAATTGGAGACTGTTCACTGCTTTCAACCCAGTTGAAACAACCTGAATTAGGTAAAATGAATAGTTTCTCTCAGTTATATTTAGATTGAATCCCATAATTCCTCTTCACTGTAATGGCTTCCTTCCCATCACACACACACACACACACACACACACACACACACACACACAACACACACACACTTTCTGCACTCAATTAAATTTTTGGGTATGTGTGATGGAGAAATGGCCTCTAAATTCAAACCAAGGCAACAGTAGGTGACTGTAAAGGCCATATTTACTAGCTATCATCCTTGTTAGGAAAATATAGTTCCAGAACTTATTAAGAAGTCAATTAAAGCAAATACAAGTCAGGGCTGGAGACTGTAATCAGTCCCTGGTGAAGATCTGAAAGTAAATTCAAAGAAAGTTGGGACAATCAAGTTTTCATCAGGGGAAGTTGTAGGTTGGAATGGTTTAGGGCATAGGCCATTCTCCAGTTCCTGAGGAGAAATGATGTTCTAATGATATTTGAATTCAATTCAATTAAATATTTATTGATACTCTTTTTTCAGAGTACACTGGGGATACACAAATGATAGAAGTCTGAAATGAGCTGAGAACTTTTTACTTTACTATTCTGGGCTCATCCAGTTTGCCTCTATAGATTCTTCTGCTTTATTATGTTTGTCCATCCTCTACCCCCAATTAACAGTTCTGATGGAAGCCAGGATTCTTCCTCAACCTTCCAAGTCAGAAAGTTGGGTCTTCTAACTTGACAGTAAGTATGGATATCCTGGAATGCAGTTGGCATATGTTTGCACTTAAGGGAATGGGAAGTATAAATTGAGCATGGCATTTTTCTCATCCTCATCATTAACCTAGAGATTGCAAATTAAAAGTATAATGTACTTTTGTGAATGGATGGGTCCAGCAATAATGAGTAGTAAGGAAAAGAGCACCCAAATTCTGATTTATTTAAGTTAATGTGACAACTAAACAAAATATATCTGAATATTAAATATGGAACTGAATCCTCATTTTAAAAAGTATACCCTATGGAAAGTCCACCTTAATTAGGCCAGGGATAGGAGTGTGATTTGAGGAGGGTGTTTTATTGGAACAGTTGAACTGACCTGGGCTACCCTGTAAGTAAAGTAAGAGTAAACATGCTATTGCAAGAGATGGTGGTAAGAAGGAAAGGGTCAAGACATTGACTGTGTTTGATAGTGCCAAAGGATGGTTAGTAAAATACAAACTGCTGAAGACTGAGACCAGGAAGGCAAATGAAAGGTCAAGCAACAGAAGCGGAAAGGGTGGTCAGATCTGAGGAGTTCTCAGCTTGCCAAAGTGGTGCTGGGATCCAGACATAGAATATGAGTCAGAGAAAGGCTGTAGAGCAAAATCATGCTAGCAGTTAGACAAAAGAGAACAAATTTATTATTGTATCAGAGACCATGGAGACAAAAATTTCAACAGGATCCTAAATGGAAAGGCAGCAAAACAATGAGATCGAAAGAAATGTAAGTGATAGAGCAAAGTATAACCCTGATACTATCTTTCTGTAGTCCTTATTCCCTTGGGTCAGAGGCTTGAGAAGAACTCCCTATAGTGCTTCAGAATCAGGGTAACAAAATTCATGCAGGAGATGGCATTAGCAACTTGAATATATGAATCTTCTGGTACTCATTTGGCTATAGGTAAACAAACCCCACAGTGGCCATGAGTTTGCAACAACCTATTTTCTTTGCAGAAGAAGAAGTTGCTGCAAATTATGCAGGAAAATTTCTAGAGTCTTCAATCAAAAGGGAGTTGGCAAACACTTAGAGGAGAAGGGAATTTAAGAGACATTTGTTTCAGGACTGTCACTTTACAAATAATAGTTTTCTTTGATCTTATGCTAAGTATGAAATTCTGTTCTCTTGCATGAGTTTTCCATCCAAATTGGAAACACTTTTCCCTACTTCCACAAAAGTATAATGTAGAGTAGAGTAACAGCTGTAAAAGGAAATTGGGCTCTTTGGACCGATAATTACTATGTAAACATAGGTTCTAACAGCTATAATATAATTGCTGTCTTGGGGGAAGTGTATAGAGTTCAGTGGGATTTTAAGGTGTGATTAGTAGCCAACTATATAACATATAATATTTTATAATTTTAAATTTCAGTTTAACTTTTTCTAGAAATAACTGAGGGAATTGATTCTGATTTACTTTTCTTTAGTCAAAAATACAGCTGGAGCGTTATTGATAGAAATCATCAAACATTATTATTGTGAGACTTTGTACATCTCCTTATAGTTTATTTCCACACACCCTGATGTTGTAAATCAATTTTTGGAAAGTCTGAACTCTTAATCTAAAGACTGAATGCATTAAAATATATACAATATCATTTTAGCTTCTATCCTTATACATACTGTTTAATAGAGACTGGGTATTTCACAACTCCTCTCAGTTCAAATTTTATAATTTGCACTCTCTGAGAGGAGAGATTGAATCTGTCTAAAGTAAATCTATTTAATGGCAGTTTTCAGGATGAGTCTAGATCCAGTCATATTCTTGGGATGAGTGCTACATAGCTGAAGGCCTGTCAGTGGGAGTGTGGCTGTTTAATTACCAGCTCAGTGGTACTCTCTGACTGGATGTAGTGATTTCATAATACTCTAAGTCCAGTGTCTTTCAACTTTCTTTCTATAAATCATCTATATATATGTGTGTGTGTGTGTGTGTGTATGTGCATGGATATAATATGCATGTATATAATATACATGTGGGCATATGTAAATATGTATAACATATTTAGGAGTGGCAGTTCATTGAATGTATTAGTAACCAATAAAATGTAACAAGCTTTCTATTCTAAATGATATTAATTTTGGTAATTTAGATTTAAAAAGTTATTAATTTTTAAATAAGGGGCCCAATGACAGAATAATGTTAACTGGACTGGACAAAATGAATTCTATAGAATAGTAAAATATATTTGAATACAATATGCAAATTATGATACATTAATAATTCTCTCTTGCTGATCCTCTAAGAGCTTTCTTAAAAAACAAAACAAACCGAAACAATAAATTTGTTTCAAATGTATAGAATAATTCCTTAATAAACTCCAAAATAGATGTCATTCTTTAAAAAGAAGTAAAAGATATGTATTACAATTATTAATACAATCCTGCATATGTAAGGATGCTTGACATTCTTGGATTCTCTCGTTACTTATATTTTTACCACCTTAAGTACACTTTTGAGTAATATGAAAATTTTTCTTCAATAATCTCCATATTCTGCATTATTATGGAAAATATGTAAGATATTTTTTTATATTTTAATGAAGAAAAATTTTCAGTGTAAAATAATTCCATATAATTTCTTCATTCTAAGATAAAGTCAAATTTATGCGAGGATAAATGGGAAAGAAGAATATATAGAAATAAAAATATAATTGCGTCTTAGTACACCATCAATTTTATGTTTCTTTATTAATCATTTGATTACTTCCAACAGTTCTCCTTTAAGAAAGAACCATAACTAATCTTGAATTAATATAAAGGAAATAATATATATTTGAACCCCTTACCAAATTGTCCTTTTTTTAGCTATTCCTCACTGCATAGAATATACTTTTACTTTACATCTTAGGGTAAGATGACACATTTAGTTGTATAAGAAATTTATATGGGGGTAGGGTAAACATATAGCTACAAGGGACTTAAAGACAGTGTTTTGTTGTAGTTTATCCAGTCAGTAGATCACCAACAATTCCTCCTATCTCTTTTATCGAGATGTGGAATCTAAATTTTCCCTCCTCTTGAATCTTTTCTGTCCTTCTGACTTCTTGCTCAAGTTTGCCAAAGCTGCCAAAATGCGATATACCAGAAACGGGTTGGCTTTTAAGGTGGGGATTTATTAACTTAAAATTTCCAGTTCTTAGACCATGAAAATGTCCAACTCAAGTCATCAGTAGGATGATACCTGGACTCTTTGAAGATGGGCTGCTGGTATCTAGGGCATCTCTGTCACATGGGAAGGCTAGTCCTTTTCCTGGGTTTCACTGCTTGCAGCTTCTGGCTTCAGTGGCTTCCTCTCTGAGCTTCTGTGGGTCCTCTCTTAGCTTCTCCAGGGCTTTTCTCTATGAGCTTCTCTTAATTTCATCTCTTAGCTTCTGTATGTGTTTTATCCTCTCATAAAGGACTCCAGCAGAAGGATCAAGGCCCACCTTGAATGGGCTGGGTGACAGCTCAACTGAAATAACCTAATCAAAAGTTCCCCTGCACAATAGGTCTACACCCACAGGAATGTATTAAAAGAACATGTTATTTTCTGGGGTACATAACAGCTTCAAACTAATACGCTTGTTATAACTAAGAGAATGAGGCAAAAGTGATGTTGTTGAAGCTTTGTGGCCTGGATCTTAAGAGACTTGGCAGCTTCCATTTTTACTCTTGGTTTTCGGCAACAAAGTGAAGAAGCTCAGGCAAAATTACTGAGTACTGAGAGAGTAGAAGACCCACCCAGCCCTTGGAATTCCAGATACCACACTGGAGGTTCTATGGGTTCAAGTGAATCTATCTTGGACCTGCTGTCCCAGCCACACTCTAAGTAGAAGGCAACCAAATAGTTGCACATGTGTAACATCAGCCAGCACCATTGGCACAGACAGAAAGATGCCCTGGTGAGTCAGCTAATTCACAGAATCATGAGACATAATGGTAAAAATTATAAATTCTTTTTTTAAACCATTGAGTTTTTAATTAGTTGGTTATACTGGAATATATACTGAAACGTGTGTGTTTGTGTGTGTGCATGTATGTATTTGAGTATATACATTATTTTCAAGTATGAGATTTTGGAACCAAAGAATTTTTGTTCCAAGGAAAACTTTCAAGCAACCCCCAGCACGACCCTCATGTGTTGGAAAAAGGAGAGTTTAATTATAAGAGAACTTGGATTGCTTGGTTATTGCATCACTTAGAGTACTTTCAGCTACAAATACAAGATTCTTTACCTATACTTGCTTAAAGCAATGAAGACATTAATAGTGTCCCATGATAAGAAGTCTAGAGATAGACATTACTGATTTAATGGCTCAACAATGTCATCAAGTAACTAGACTCTTTTCATCCTTTTGTTATATCATCCTCAGCCAATTACTCTGACTCATTGACATAAGATGGCTACCTCAGTTTCAGATATTGCATTCATGTTCAAGACATGAAAGGTGCTGCCATCCATATGTTTCCCTGTTGATGGAAAGTAAGTTTTCCTAGAAGCAATGCCAATCAAATAGCAGTCATGCTCCATGTTCCATTTGCCACATGGGATCATATGGCCATAACTAGCTGCAGTGGCAAGTTGTGAAATTCTGTATCTGGTGAAGGAATACAGAATTATCATATGGCTTATACTCTTTTTACTTTTTGTTATCTGTAGCAGGATACCTGTGCCACTCTGAGCAAAACTAGATTCTATTAACAAGAAATAATGGATGATGGGTTAGCAACGAAAAAGATCTGGCAGATTGAATGAAGTCATTCCTACTAGTACTTGTTCCAAGTTTGGGAAAAAATGTTTTGTTTTTAAATATATGATAGTTATTGTTTACAAAAACACTCTTCTGGCAACAGTGAGTACAAACTTTAAAGTCAATGAAATGAAATTCCTTTCTATTCAGAATTTGCTGAAACACTTCTTAAAAACAGGTAAATGGTGTTGAAAATCATCATTTTCTTTGCATATTAATATTTTCTTGATGAATTGTATCAATTGATTTTTTAAATGAGAAACAAATTTTTCTTTCCTGGGCTGAATCTAATTCTGTCATGATGTATTATCCTTTTTCTATTTTAAAGTATTTAGTTTGCTAACATTTTGTTTAAAATTTTTGTATCCATGTTCATGAGTGAGATAGGCCTCTAATTTTCTGGGTTTTGCCTTTTATGTCTCCTTTTCTGATTTTCAGACTCAAGTTATTCTAATACCATGAAATAATTTGAAATGTATTTCCCTCTTTCTTTTTTCAGAATTTTTTGTGTTTGATTAGATTATTTATTTTTTGAATGGTGTCTCTAGTGAGTTTGGAAGTAAGGGAATTTTTTTGTCAGGTTTATTGGAGTGTAATTTATGTACTCTAAAATTAACCCATTTTAGAGTACAGCTTGATGAGTCTTGACTAATGTACACAGTCATGTAACCGCAACCACAAGCAAGTTATAGAATATTTTCATCATCCCCTAAGTATTACCTTTTAGGCAATTACCTATCCCCACTCCCACCACCTGGCAAATAACTGGCTTATGTTCTTATAGTTTGTCTTTTTCAAAATTTCCAGAATTATAATCAGAATTCTATGATGCAATACATTAACTGGGCCCACAGCAACATCCTTTCCTTTTACCCTATCCATCCCTGGGCTAAAATAAATGGACTTACTGTTTCTAAATTTCCTCATAAAAACTAGGTTTACATGGTCCCCAGTGTTCATGTCTCCTGGTAATTATGCCTTTGTATTATCCCCTCCCCATGGAGGTAGGATGAACTTATTGATTCACTTCTAATACAGCATATGAGATAGGATGTCACTTCAAAGATGAAGTTAGAAAAAGACTGTGGCTTCCAGCTTGGTTGTTCTCTCTTGTTCTCCCTCATATCCATAGCTATGGTACATAGCTGCCATGTACCATTGTTTCTCTGTGGAGAGCCCTCCATGTGTGAGCTTGAAAGCAGATCCTTTGAAGCCTACCAGCAGCTAAGTGAGTGAGTTCGGAAGGCTATACACTCTTGCAGGGGAAACTTGAGATGTCCAGAGACACCTTGTGTGTTCCTGCATCTATGCTCCCCCCACCCTTAGGAAGGCCTTTGTCTTTTAAACCCTTATAAAAAGCTTCCTGTCCTCTTTGCATTGGGCGGTTGACTTTCCTGTGAATGCGATGCCTGCCTGGTCTGAGAGAGCCATCATGATCTCTCCATGACTTCTCACCCTGTAAGTAAGCCATGAATAAAAGTTCACATATCAGAAAATGCTTGTTGTCTTCTTCGGCCTCTGGATTGGCATGGCCCTCTTGGGCTGCGACATTCCTGACCCCCAACACAGTGAGAAGATAAATAGTTTTTGTTTTCAGCTGCTAAAGTTCTGGGTTGTGTTAGTTTCCTGTGGCAAATGTAACACATTTCCACAAACTTGGTAGCTTAAAATAACAAAAATTTATTCTCTCATGGTTCTAGAATCCAGAAGCCCAAAATCAGTTTCACTGGGTCAGAATCAAGGTATCATCAGGGACACACTCCCTCTGGATATTATATTGGAGAATCTGTTTATTGCTTTTTCTGGCTTCCAGTGGCTGCCAGAATTCCTTGACTTGTAACTGTAGCTCTCTAATCTCTGTCTCTGTCTTCATATCACCTTCTTTATCTATTTTTCTCTTACAATGACACTTGCAATGGCACTTAGGAGCCATGTGGATAATTGAGGATGATCTCATCTCAAGATCTCTAATTTATTACATCTGCAAAATCTTTACCATGTAAAGTAATGTTAACAGGTTCCGGGGCTTGGACTTATGATGGTTAATTTTATATGTCAGGCCTTAGAAAGAAATGCTGAGTGTGTACTGGAAATTGGAGAAAAGGCAATCCTTGTTATAAAGTGGCAGAAATCTTGGTGGAATTGTGTTCTGATGTTAGATGGAGAGCACAACTTGTAAGTGATGAGTTTGGGTATTTAGTTGAGAAGACTTCCAAGAAAAGTATATAAGATGCAGCCTAGTTTCTCCTTGCTGCTGATAGTGAAATCTGATAGGAAAGAGATAAATTAAGCAAAAAGGAATCAGCCATTGATAATTTGAAAAATTCTCAGCCTATCCAGATAAAATGCTCTGGAAACAGGGCCAAAGGTGTGGCTGGACAACCGTTTGCTAAAGAGATAAGACGTGTGACATGTGGATTCAATCAGCTGTCTTAAAAGAAACACTGCCAGCTTGAATTGAAAGTGACCAAAATGGAATGAAATGAAAGAAGACTGATTCTGAATGCAGAACCATGGATGGAGAAGTCAGAGCCCGTGAGACATCTTTGGGCAAAGAGGGCAGAACCGTCACCCCATTATTCAGAGGGGTGGCACCGCAGCCCAGTGAGACCAGAGGAAAGAGTAGTGAGCCACAGAAGATTACTCTCAGTCCTTGAAATATAATGAAATTTGCCCTTCTGTACTACAAATTTATTTTAGACTGATAACCCATTTTTTACTTCCAATTTCTCCATATTGGAATGGAAATGTCTATCTAATGCTTGCCCCACCACTGGATTTTGGAAGCCTATAGCTTGTTTTCTAGTTTTCACAGGCCACAGATGGAGAATAATTTTGCCCCAGGATGGACTATAATCATAACTGATTTATATCAGATTTTGGACTTAGAATAGATGCTTGATGGCTTAAGACTTTAGGGATGTTGGGATTGGGTATTTTGTATGCAGAAAGTACATGAATTTTGGGAGATCAGAGTGTGGACTGTTATGGATTGAATTGTGTCCCCCAAAAAGATATGTTCAAGTGCTAACCTCGGTTGGTAAATTTGGAAATAGGACCTTTGAAGACGTTAGTTGGTATTAGGCCAAACTAGATTAGGGTGGGTCCTAATCCACTTGACTGGTGTCCTTATAAGAAGAGGAAATTTGGGCAAGGTCAGTAGGAGACAGAGAGAAGATGGCCATGTGATGGAGACAGAGATTGAATTATGCTATTGATTTCCAGCAAGCCACTGCTAGAATCCTAAAGACTTCAGGGTCTGCTGAAAACTTGATTTCACACTTCTAGCTTCCAAAACTGTGAAACAATAAATGTCTATAGTTTTAAGCTTTGTTATAGCAGCCCCAGCAAATTAAGACAGCACTTGGTATCCTTGGAGCTACTACTCAGTCCATCATCACATAGGGCAATTTGTTACACAGAATAGGTAGCTTTTTTGAAGATTTGAATATTCATGGATCTTTAAGTCTCAAAGTCTCTCAAAGTCTTATATATTACTGCTTTAGATCTCAGAACAAATGATTTATCTGATTCTTATCTATCCCAGTTTTTTTTTTTTTCCCCCCTAAATCTATTTCCTTTTAGTATGGCTAGCAAAATAAACAATTTTTACTTTAGGTCTTATCTATCTTGTAATACTTCACCAAACTCAGAAGTTAGTACATACCATTACACTGACTTTTTCCATCCACTTTACTTACTGGTAGCATTGGAATCAGAAACAAATAGCCTGCCTTCTAAATCATCATTGATCAAATATCACTTAAATGTGTTGTCAGACATAGCTTGGCTCCCCTTCTTTCTAGACTTTGCTACCATTTTCTTCAATAAGGTGGAATTATTAAGAAAATACCATAAATTTTGTTTCCTTTATTAAAGCATACCACTTCTGATACCAATCACTGTATTAGATAAAATAACAATAGTTTTTATAAAAGATACTCTCTGAAATCTCAGTGACTTAACAAAATAAAAGCTCATTTCCTTTTCACATAAAGCCTCCAATACATGTTCTTGTTTTGAAAGATGATCTTCCCTAAGCAGTGATTCAAAATTCTAGGCGTGTTTCATCTCATGACTCTATTATCTTTGCATAATCATCAAGCTGGTATGGGAATGAACATGAAGAATAACTTGTGTGAGTTGCTTATGGTTCTTGCTTGGAAGAAACATAAATCACTTCTGCTCATTTTCACTGAATAAAATAGTTTCTTGGGCTACAAATACTGCAGACAAATTTCAAAAGAGAGACATTATATAGTGTCGTAGAGACTGTCAGGTGATCACCAAACAGTGATTATTAGCCCCAACTGGAACCATGTTTGAGATATGTACTCTTTTCTTAAAAAGGAGAGGATATGGGTTTGGTGATCACCTGACAGTCTCTGTAACACTATATAATGTGTCTCTTTTGAAATTTGTCTTAACTTATGTTATGGCTTAAACTGTAGTGAATTTCCACGAAAGCTACATACACACACACACACACACACACACACACACACACACACTTGAAAAGACTGGGTTGGCAACAGTATTTTATGTGTGACCATTATTCATTCTTATTAATTGTGTTGTTTTAAGTTCCCTGTCATTAATGGTTTTTTTTCTTATTTATAATTTGGTAAGCAGAAGTGTGATAAAATTTCTCAAAATTATTCCAGCTTTATGAATTTCTCCTGTTTAAATTTGTCATGTATTTTGGAGCTATTTTATTGTGTTCACAAATTTAGAATTTATATTCTTTCCTTATGAATTAAACATTTTATTAACACAGAGTCTATTGCTAGTAAACTTTTACCCTAAATTATTTTTCAAATATTAATATACCTACATCAGTTTTCTTTTGGTTTAGATTTGCCTAATGTATATTTTCCTTTCCTTTTTTCTTATACTCATTTTATGTTCTTGTAAACTACATATAACTATGTCTTTTTTTAAATCAACTTGGGTAATCTTTATCTCATAAGTAGAATTTTTTTCTTTTTGTATTTAATATATTTTTGATACATTTATATATATATATATTATATGGATTTTTTTCCTCTTTATTTCTTTAAATCACATTGAATGATTTTTTTGGTCTCTCCTGCCCACTCTGTCTACTAACTTGGAAGTAATATATTCTACTTTTTTAACTTTTATTAGTGCACCCTAGATCTTACCCTATTTAGTTGATCAAAGAGTCAGTTAATTTTTAATTTACTCTCTTCCTAAATAAACAAAGGCTTTATAATACTCTAACTGCAGTCATCCTTTTCCAAGATTTTAGTATTGTCTATGATTTCAGTTCTATCTCTCTTGATTCTTTTAACAGCACAAATAAGACATTCTTGTTTTTATTGTTTTATGTATTTCAATGTTTACACAAATTTTTACCATTATCTTTGCTTATTATTCCCTGTTATATTATATCATATAAGACTGGGTTGTCCAAGATATATCCACATATCCACTATATTTTAATATAAATTAAGTAAACTTGAATAAAATTAAAATTTTATTGTCTCAGTCATAGTAGCCTCATTTCAAGGGTTCAAAGCCACATGTGTATATGGCTTGTGGTTACCATATTGGACAGCACAGATAGTGAATATGTTTCTCATTGCAGAAAGTTCTACTGGATGGCACTCCTTTTAAGTTCTTTAGTGAGCCTTGTTTGATAGTTAACTCAAAATTGTTAATTTGAAAATATCTTTACTTTGACCTCTCTTGAAAATAGTTTAATGGATATACAGTTCTAAGTCAATGGCTATTTTCTCAAATTACTATGAATATTTTATTTCACTGTATTTGGACATCAATCACAATATGGATAAGCCGCTATTATGTTATGTATTATTTGCTTCTTGGTAATCTGTCTTATCTACCTCTAACTGCTTGTGAGATTTTCTCTTTGTGAGGTTCTGTCATTTCACTATACAGCATTCAGATGGACATTTTTAATTTGTTCTCTTTAGACTTTGCTTATCTATCTAAATCTGTTATTTTCTGAATTCTGGAAAGCTATCAGCCTATTTCATTTTTGAAGAAACATTGCCTTTCTCCAGTTTTCTCCATTATTCTCTTTTAGAAACCTAATTTTCAGTCTTTCTTTCTCTGCCTTTCATATCTCTTAATTTCTTCTCTATATTTTTGTTATATATACCTCTTTATGCCTTATTTTACATAATTTTAATATCTATTTTCTACTTAATTAAATCACTTTTTATTTGCACCTAATCTCCAGTTTGAACTGCCCATGCTTTTACATTTTAATTATTGTATTTTTAATTTCTAAAAATTTTATTTGATTGTTTCCTCAGAGATGCTTGTAGATGGACAATTTTGTTCTGTGAGATTTTCAGTATCAGATTTCCAGTTTCAGTGTCCCCCTTTATTTCTTTACACATAACTTTAAACATATAAAATGCATTTATTGTATACATTATAGCTTACAATTTCAATATAAGAATTCTCTGGGTGTCTAATTTTGCAGTTTGTATGTTTTTTAATGTATTGACTCTTATTCACTGTGGTAGATTTCTTCATTTGTTTGTTGATTTTGTGTGTGTGTGTGTGTGAGCTCTGCTTATTTGAACTCTATTTGCTGGAATCATTTGAGGTCTGTATTAAAATGCCTTCTGAAAATAATTTGACCAACTAACTTTTTGATTTGGAGTTTTGCATTTACACTGACAGTAGGAATTCTGGTTCCGAACCATAAGGATTTAATAGATAAATAGTTAACTCCTGAATTCAGGTGGGTTTTTTTGCTTTTTTGTTTTTTGTTTTTTGTTTTCTTAGTGCAATGATGTCATGAATTACGTCAAGTTTTATGTACATGTTCTCTTCTCTTGGACTCTATGCTTTGCTTTTATCCCCCTTGCCAAGAGGCCCATGAAAGCCCTTGCTGTCCCTAAGCCAAAGGCATTATCAGATGTCCTGTGTGACAATGCTGCTTCCAAGGCTCACTTACCCTTTGGGTACTGACTTTCCAGCATTTACTCACCAAAGGTTATTATTTTCTTTCCTTCACCACTAACCCAGAAATTCCATATAAAAAATGTTTTCAATACTTTATTTGGAATTCTTAGATTTTATGTACCAGGAGACTGCTTTCTGAATTTCTAGTTCATTGTATCTGGGTATTAATATTCCAATTACATTTCAAATCTATTTAATTTATAATTTTATTGCTGAACCCTTAAAAGCATATTAGCATGCTGGCATAATTTGCCTTTTTATTACAGCTAGATTTTTCCATTTTCATGGACTTATTATAAACAAAAATGTTTGAAAAGCTTAAATATTACCAGCTATGTTATTTTTGTTTTCCAGAATTACCCTACATTAAATTATATTTTCATGACAAAATGCAAAATAAATTTTAAAACTCAAGAGAATATAATGTCTTAGTTTTTTCCTTAAGCTTCATGTAATATAAAATATATATGCCCTGGTTATTAGCAATAATTGATTTTCCCAAAAGACACCTGTTTTTTAATTGGACTCTATAATTCCATAGAGTTTAGAGGTAGTGAATCAAGTCTGCAGGGTGAGATGATAGGAACAGGAGGTTGAGCATATGTCCTTCCACCTTGCCATAAGTAAAACATCTCAACTTTTTTCTGTTGCACATACTGGATTTCTAAGTAGTATTTCATTTGAATGAAGAGCCCCATCAATTCAGTATGGTTTGAAAATCACTGCTGGAAATATTCAAATTTCCACCTAATGTTTTGGGCATTGACCCAACAATAAAGAACCATGAGCAGCCTGATTGAGAATCCTCTCTAATTTATATGGTTAATTAGATTCTTTCTGGATTGACATCCATTTATCTATCCTCTTGGACAGCAGGTTTTGAGCTGCTTATTCAAAGGGTCTGGAATACAGTTCTACATATGTCTTTGTATATTGTAAGTCTCCTTGGTAAGGTTTTTTGCTCATGCACTTGTTTAGATTATAGAACCTCTTGAATGGAGCATCAAAGTGTAGATGGTGTTAGGAAGCAGAAAATCCACAAACTTTCTCCTTACCCAAATAGTGTGGAGTAACTTTGAGTCACTGCTAGCCTATATGGATAGCATGCAATGCTTACATGATGGAAGCTTGAGAATTAAGCAGACGAACAGAAGAGGAAGGCAGAGGGGGGAAATAGTGAAAATAGAAATGTGATCCAATCTTTGGATGTTGATGAAATTGGTATAAGATAATAATGGAACTTAAACCAGGTCACATAGATTGAAATATTGTTATTGAAATAACACTTAGGATGATTTACAACTACCTTAAATGACTAATTCCTGATGCTATCCTAGACATCTCTAGGAAGAATGCAATAAGAAACTTTGAAAAAAGATGACATCCTGAGAGAGATCATGGGCAGGGGTCCTTTCTTTAAAAAAAAATTGAATTTCTAATCCAAAATATAAAAAACATTTTCTACAATTGTCTCTTTTCACCACTGAAATGCACCAGAATTTCACAAACTTTCAATGTTTCCTAACTGCTGTAGCTGGCAATGAGTGTACAGTTGCCAAAGAAGTAATCTCTTGAGAAGATTGAAAAATAAATGATCTATTCTAAGACAGAAGCCTGTTTTCTTACCAGCTGTCCAATTTAGGTATGGAATTCTGGGAAGAATTCCCAAAAGCAATTTTGTGTCTGTTATAAGTTTATTAAAGGGAGGCATGATATGTCTTAATGGTCATTTCCAAAGATAGTGGTAACAATACTTGATTTTTTCAGAATCTGATTAAAAATTAAATGATTGATTCTCTGTACCAAGAGTTAGCTGACATGACTCCAAATTATTACATTTGTAGTTATCTTTAGGAGAAGTGTATTTTTATATAGAAAGACTTTTATGTTTATAAGCATTAGTGCAGGAGAGAGTTCCATCATTCTGCAAATTTGACAAATCTAGTTCTATAATTATGTCATAATTTTGTGTCTTCAAATTTGGAACACTTTGGAAATTAAGATCAGATTTTATACTTCCTCTAATTCTACTTCAAAATATTTTTTGGGAAAATAAAAATCTGCTTGCTCTCTAATGGTAAAGTACAGATCATAGCAGATCTCATTTGGGAGAACAGAAAGTTAGAAAATTAGAAAATACACTAGTGAAAAATTTTTGCTCAGAATCAAATTTTTGATTAAATATATTATGAGGCCAAACTACTCCATTTCTAAAACACACATTCTGAATTATTTGCTATTGAATTGGTAAAAGAAAATATGTTATTAAAGTTTGTTTCTCTCAAAAATATTGAATTATATACTTAATTACATATTTCCTAGTTCCTGGGGGTGAAGCAAACATACCACCACTCTTCCCCTCTTTTTAAGTCATTATAGAAATTACATAAAAATAGTGCTATTTTAAAAATATAAAATTATTTCAACTATTGCAATGTTGGAATCAAAGAAAGGCTTCCATTAGTGCACCAGAAATTTTGAGTGATTTCAAGAGTACTGAGAGCAAATAGACTATGAATGGAGAAGAAGTCAGAGTAAAGGAAATAACATCCAAGTTACTAGAGCTAAATGAGGCTCTTCTCAAGGAAGCCACAGTGAACTCCTAAATTAAGAATCAACCAAATGGGATGTAGTAAGGGATGAGGCGGGCAAGCATCCAATTAATTAAACATTAAAAGCTATGTTGAAGCAACATGGCTAGGACATGTTCCCTTTAATCTGTATAAATAAAGCAACAGTTCTTGCCCAGAACTGATCTTTTAATGAATTGCTAGATCTATTTTTAGAGAAAATTAGAAAGAGTATTTGTCCAGATAGAGTAGCAGAACGGATCTGGAGGTATCAACTAAATCTCTCCAAAAGAAAAGGAGAAAAAAATACTGTAGGATTAGGGAGACCAGTTGTTAGAACCACGAAATAAACTGAATCACTTCACCTTTCCAGGGTAAACCCAATGTATTTGGCAGGCATTGGGTCTTTCACTCTGCCTGCTTTCTTCCCACATTCTGCCTAGTGAACACCGTCTTTTGAAATGTCAGCTAAGTTATAAACAGATACTTCACACTTCCATTCAAGAGAGAGATTTGTTTGGAAAGTATTCTGTAACCTATGTTAATATTATCCTTTGCCAGCTACTGATGCTAATATAATCCTTCATTCATAAATACAACTGGACAAACAGAATCACCACCCTCTTGAGTAAAACTGTTAACACCATTAGCATGTAAAAGAAGACCCAGGATGAGAAAAAGCCTGACTCTAGAGGAAAAGATAACTATAAACATAAAAACAAATTTCAGTTAGTATCCTCAGAAACATTCAGTAAGGCATTTCCCCAATTAATCTAAAAGAGGCTAATATGGGAAGGACACTGAGACACTTGGAGGATAGTTGATATCTCCCTATTTTCATAGCTATCCCAGTTGTGCTAGTCAAGGATATCTTAGATCAGACAACATCCAGCCAAACCCTAGACAGGTTTAAACGTGTCAGGAGGGGCAGATAAAATTAACAGAGCTGCCTCTTCAACTTGCAGCTCATTGCAGACAGGTGAGTGGGTTCAGCCAATGTCTGAAATGCCATATACAAACTGCATATTTATGAGCAATATTAAATGACCATTGCTTTAAGCCTTTGAGCTTTGGGGAGTTTTGTTATATAGCAGAATTGGAGCAATTGATCACTTAATTGATAAATTTTTTAAATAGCAAATTACTGAAACTTACCAAAATGATGTTCATTTGGCCTGCAAAGTTTAAAAATGTTATTAGATCAGCTAAAACTGTGATCAAATTATGGTGCATCTAAACAATGATAACACTCTGCAGTTTTTAGAGAAATTCATATTATGATAAGAAACAATTTCTAAGATGTATCATGGAAAAAGGCAAGGTACAGCAAGTTGAATTTAACCATTTGAGGTTTTTAAAAGGCCATTCATATTTATAAATATCTATATCTACATCTATATATGGGCTCATGTGTATATAAAATTTCTACAAATATATTCATGGAAGTGTTACAAGTGATAGGCTCTTGATAAGGGGTCAAGAGACCTTGGGAAAGAGGGAGAGATATTTTATATTGTTAACCATTTTATTTTTTATATTTTGATTATTTTTTATTAAAAGCAATTTATTAAAAACAATGTGATAAAAAGAACTGGAACATAAGTGGTATTCTTGGAGATTAAAAATTAATTGTAACTATATAAATCTATGTAATATAAATATATAAATAAATTTAATACGTTCTTGAATTGTTTCTATGAAAAAAGGCCACATGTGAAACAATTTTGGTTATAAATAGAAAGATAGTGTAATGAAATAGAAGCAGCTCCCTTATTTTTAAAATGGATGCAATAGATGAGATAAGTTGTAAACTATTTTTATGCAGAATACTTTTTTTAAAAACACATTTTTATGCAGAATTCCTAAACATAAAAAGGAAAAAAGAGTAGGTTCAAAACTGGGGTGATGAGATATCACAGTCTAATCTTCTTGGCCTTTCCTTTGACCCCCTTCCACTCTCACCCTTGCCTCAGAAGTACCTAAAGGGATGGTAGGTCTCTAAAACCACTAGGAGGTCAAATGTCCTCTCACTTAAAAATACCTTTGATGTAAATATTTCTTATCAGCTTATTCACAGTGTCACTCTATTTAAAAAATAACCCATTTACACACTTATTTTTTAGAGATTTATCCACTGTGAATGATGAGATATGATTGTATATAAATCAGTGGAGAAGAATATTCTTTGAAAAATATAGTTAATGGTTAATATGACAGCTTCATTATCACCTATACCACAAGGTGCTATTATTCTCAGCCATAACTCTCTCCACAGGATAAAAGCTTTCATAAGAGGGAGTTAATAATCTATTTCAAGTCCCAATTATTGCTCCAGCAACAGTGGAATGAAAATCAGCTGGCAGAAAGTTTTGACTAAGTCCAAGATATTTATTTAGAAGCTTTCCCTTCTTCTCCCTTGTTAATGCACAGCTTCATTATAGTATGTTGCTTATTAGGCAGTCATGATTATGTAATTTATATATTAAAACATGATTATGTATGTAATGCTGTAAAGCAATCCAAACTGCATGGAAGTGTACAAAGAAAAAAGTTTTTAGGAATTTGAATTTTCCATGTGGCTTCCCATCTGATCCTACCGTCCAGATGTTGTCACTATTAATATGCCAGACATTTTCTATATATCCAATATGTACACATCTGTTGAAATTTAGAAATACATTGACTGCTTTTAGAATGTTGAATGTTCCCTCCATTCTGCGATTACTTCCACTTGATCATAATATATTTTCCTTTTCTTATATTTCTGGATTAAATTTGCAAGTATTTTGAGGGTTTTGGAATGTGTTTTTTTTTTTTTAAATTAGGGGTTTTTGAACTGTAAATTTCTTCTCTTGCAGTGTCTAATTTTTGGTATCAGGGTAACTTTGGCCTCATTGCATGGGTTAGGATGTGTTCCCTCTTTCATTGCCTGAAGGAGTTTGTATTAAATTGGTATTATTTCTTCTTTTCATGTTTGCCAGAAAAGTGAAATGCCCTAGAGTTTTGTTGCTGTTGTTGTTAGAAGGTTTGTGACTATAAATTTGACTTCTTTAAATGTATAGGATTATTAAGGTTACGTACAACCACACATATTCACAAACATATATACATATATGCGTCTATATATTTGTTCATTTTGTATATGACATAGTATTTATTGGTATAACTTTTTTGTAATATTTCTTAAATTTTGTAAAATTTTCTGACTAAATTCCCTTATTAAATTAATGTCTATAGGTTTGTCATGAGGTCTCCTCTTTCATACCTCTTTTAGTGTCTTTATTGCTAACGCAAATAGCATGCACAGCAGGTTGGTTTAAACAATGGGAATTTATTGGCTCACAGTTTTGAGACTAGGAGAAGTCCAAAATCAAGTTGTCATCAAGGTGATGCTTTCTCCCAAAAGACTGTGGCATTCTGAGACTGGCTGTCAGTGATCCTTGGTCCTTGGCTTTTCTGTCACATGGCAGCCCCTCCTGGCTTCTCAGTTCCATTGGTATTCAGCTTCTGGATGTTCGCTGTGTAGCTTCCTCTCTCTCTGAGACCTTCCCTATAAGGCCTTCAGTAATAGGATTAATACCTGAGTCAGTTGGGTCACATTCTAACTGAAGTAACCTCATACAATGGGTTCACATCTGCAGGAATCGATTGGGTCTAAGAAAATGTTTTTCTGGGGTACTTAACTCCAAGCTACCACCATACCCAACACTAGTCTTATTTTATTTGTGGCTTCTTTTTTACCTTGGCCAACCTGGCTAGAATTTTACCAATTTTCCATGACTTCCTTCTCTATCTTTGGTTTTCATGTGTTTTGATATGATGTGTTCAGGTGCATTTTTTTTTTTTTTAATTGGTAGGGTATTTCTTCTCTTTGGGGTTCTCTGAACTTCTTAGATCTGTGGTTTGATGTTTTTCATTATTTTTGGAAAAATTTCAGCCATTTTCCTTTCAAATATTTCTTCTGCTGTATTCATTCTTTCCTCTTTCGGAGTCTCCAATTACATGAATGTTAGCTCTTTTGATGTCCCACATGTCCTGAAAATGCAGTCCTTTTTTTTTTTTCCCACTTTATTTCCTCTTTGTGTTTCAGTGTGAGTAATTTATGCTGAACTGTCTTCAGACTCCTTGGAAAAGAGTCTATCAATGAGCCCATTTAAAGGTGTTCATTATCTGTCATCTATTTCTTGAACTTTATTTGATTCTTTGTTTCCATCTTTCTACTGAAATTATGCATGATGCATACCTTTTCCATTACAGTCTTTAACATAAGAATCACAGTCATTTTATATTCCCTGACTGATCCAACATCTAGATGATCATATCTGACTGTGGGTCTCTTGATTTTCTATATTGATAGGTTGTTTTTTATTGCTTTCATGTGTTTCATACTTTCATATATTTTCATACCTTTTGAATGAAAGCCTAACATTGTGTTTAGGACGGTAGAGACTGAGGTAAATAGTATTTATGAGTGGAAATGGGTTTGCCTCTTTGTAGGAGATTGAGTCAGTCCAATTAGCAGTTGAGCTGAGTGTGCATTTTGTTGTTATTATCGTAACTATCACTGTTATGGTTACTATCATCAGCTTCAAATCCTTCTCTGTGCTTAGGCTGGTGGTTTCCCTATGATTCTGTACCTCAGAAGTAATCTCTCTCCACCCTCTTCACCTTCCTCAGGAATAGACTGCAGGTATTCATTATGAGTTTGGTGGTGAAGATGTGTGTGGACATGAGACATTCTCTGTGTGGGAGCTTTTTTAAATGACCTTACACTTAGTTACAGGAGTCTTTAATGTTCTGGGCCTGGGGTGGTTTCCTGTCCCTTTCTCATGGGTAGAGTAGTTTGTTATTGTGGTTGTTGTTGTTTTTGCTTTTTGGAAGGAAAGACCTACTCACAGGTCACATTGGTTCTTCACCTGTTTTCCAATTTTCCTCCCAACTGTTTAAGGCTTCTCTTTCCTAGGGAAGAGAGATCAAGAAAGAGCTTCCCACCTTTACCTCAGCATGTGTCTCTTCCTCTTCTTCAACTCTTCACCCTGCTGGAGGGTTTGCTCTCCCACGATGGCCCTAATCTTTCTCATGAGCGCTAGGTAGGTTTATGAAGAAGAGCCTGTGAGTAGATGCATAATCTTCTGTGTCTATGGGTGCCAGAGCTTCTACACTCTCATGCTAACTGGCACTTAACCTTTAGAAATTGTTAATAATTTGTGCTGAATTCTTCTTATCTGCTGTTATGACAGTCCTGCATTCCTGTCTCGCTCTGCCTCAGATAAGCTAGTGCACATGTCCACATCGCTCTTCAAAATTTTCTCCATATTTTTAGATTTCAGGCTAGTTGGTTGCTCTGTGATTTCAGATGTCTCATGAGTTCAAGATAAGTTATGGTTTTGTAAATTGTCCTTCTTTTTCTTGTTTCTAGAATGGAAGCAGCACTCTTTGTAGCTTTCTACATCTAAAAAGAAGTTGGAACTCTTAATTATCAATTTGTAACTAGAAATAATTTTCTTGTACCTGTATTTTTATTTATCAACTTTTGATGGTGATTATAAATATTTATTGAATAAATGAATCTATTTACACTCTATTCTACTCTTCTAGCCCCTCCACACCCTCTAGTTAGAATCTCTTTCTCTTTAGTACAGATGATTGTCTTCATTTCCTTAAACACACCCTTAAGTTTCTACTTCTTGGTTTATAAATTGTAAGCATATTCTACTTCTTATTATAAATTTTGAGAATTTAGAGTATGCCACTTTCCCATGACTTCTAGGTTTGTTGTATTCTAATTTTCAGTTTTGTGGGCAGTTATCTTTATTATTTTAAAAGCTGTAAAGAGCTGTAAAGAGAGTCTACAATGTTATAAATGATGAAGAGTGTTATATATGTTCTCTTCCATTTTTGCTTCATCTTCCAACATTTTGATAGATTCTTTTAAGCTTGCAATGTTTTTAATGGTTATACTCTATGTCCTATAGCTATCCTCCATAGTTTTCTATAGTTAGATCCTAAATATGTAGTCTAATAAACAGAGCTTATGATATTAATTTGCAAATATTATTTACCACTTAAACAAGTAGTAAGACTATGTCTTGTTTGTGACTCGTATATGTCTCATATGACTATGTACACAATCATAAAGATGTGCACAGAGACCAACTTGTTTTAATAGACCACCAAGTAGAAGTTTCGCCTCAGTGTTTATTTTCACACATCCATGTCAATCTAAAATGCAATTAGAGGAAAATATGCCCACCTGTATATAAAACACTAAACATTTGAGGAAAGCTCAAGTATTTGTAATAACTACTCTTTATTTCTTTTCTCTGTGTTGCTGAAAATAGCTACAGTTTAATGTAACCCTCTTTCTATCTCTCTTTCTCTCTACATATATATATATATATATATAAGTTATAGTAGAAATAGCACCACGTGCACAAAATTAGTTTCCTATGTCACAAAGAACTTGAGCATCTAATGTTTGAAACATTTTTAAATTTGCTTTGGATTGTGAATTATTTTAAGTCAATTTGTTTTGATTTGTATGAATCCAGTTTAATTTCTAATGGACACCTGAAAACAACATACAGATGACACTTTTCCAGAAAATGCCTCTACATTCACTCTTTAAAAAATTCAGCAGGCTTGATAGAAAATATTTTTCAAGAGACTCACTTTATAGCTTTAAAATTCTTAGACATGAATGATGTATCCTATACCTAAAATTCAAAGTCTAAAGGAAATTACAATATCTAAAGTGAAACTAAAATTTGGATAGCATTGGTAAAGTAGAGATTGTTATCAAGTTCATAACTAGTTAGTAGAATCACATTTTGGAGGAGTTAATAGTTTGTCAAATTGGTCAGGCAGCAAAATGGTCTTATGATGGACAGCTATTGTGAATGGCTTTTTTGAAAATTATTCTAGGGATATTTAGGTCACAACCCCAAATGATGATTCAGGAGGGTATCCTCATGAGATGGACAAATTATTGAAGGTAGTGTGCAGGAATCTGTAGATTGACTTGCACAGATTATGATGTTTTGGGGATTACAACGTCACACATACGGGGTGTTGTGGAACTACTCAAAGTTTGCATTGCAGCTGTGGAGAATATTTTCTAAAATTTTATCAATGAGTATAGATTGCTTTTAGAATTATGTCAAAAGATGAATTGAGAAGCAAAAAATTACTGAATTATTTTTCATGTTACATTTGAGTTCAAATATTTTTCTCCCTAGGTCTCTTTCAGCCCCTTCATCTTCTCCTTACTTGTATTTTCAAAACACTTCCCAATTCATATCTTTTATGAAGGTATAAAAATTGCATATTCTAAGAAATTTTCATGTTAAGATTAACTTGGGGGAAGATATAGATTGAGAAAAATACTAATTATGCATGTTATGAGCATACTTGTTACAATAGATTTCACTTTTTTAGTTCAATTTAATTGAAGAAATAGTTATAAAATGCAATTTTTCCTTTTTATACTTCTGTTTTCCTTGATTAATCATTGTGAAGCTCTCCAACAGTAGCTCAAATTCATTTTTTCATAGTATTTTCTTTTCCATATGAATTTTCCTGAGATTTTTTTTTTTCATAGATCCATGTTGCCTATTTATGCTTTCTTTCTGGTTGTGCTAAGAACTGATTGACCTATAATGACTTTGTGCAGTTCTGTAAGACTTTTCTTTTTTACCTTCAGCTCTCTAAATGTGGCTATTTTCTGTTACCTGATTTCTAAGTCTTGTTTCTTACCCTGTATCATACTTGTTCAGTACTTGGCTTCAATCTATAGTTGCCTTCCACCTCATTTTCTTTTGGCTTTCCCTCCCTGTCTTTGTATTAATATCTTCCTTTCCCACTCCCCTTTGCTTTCCTCATATTTAGACTTCACACAAAGCTGTGTGTTCAAAAATAAACATGCTCTATCTCACTTACTCTGCAAGAGCTGTCATCTTCCTGCTGTTTTCTTGTTCTACCTCTTGTTTATCCCCAGCTACTTTACATTGTGCCTCTCATCTTCTCTCATCACAACATGAAATCCATCCTCTTTATTTTCCACAGCTATTCTTAAAGTCTTTCTTATTTCCTTTTGTCTTTTAGAGCCCCAAAAGATTTCCCCATATCTGGGGAACTAAAACACTTATTTTTATCTTTTCTCCTTGGACAATTGAAAACTGGCCACACTTCGCCTGTTCAGCTTGATTAAGAAACATTCAAGGGAAGTTTGACTACTATGTTGTTGTAATCACAAAGGTTATACCCATTTCCAATCTTACAGGAAGACCTGAGATGCAGTTTAAACATGAATTAAGGGTACTGACTTTGGACTCAAACATTATTTTGACTCCCAGTTCTGACATTTAGAAGTTTTGGTTTTTAGGGAAATGTATTTATCCTTTCTCATCTTATTATTTTTTTAGTAGTATTGGTGTATATGGAAACTTATAGTGCTTGTATGTGAATTAAATGATATCTGTAAAGCCTTACTGAATGGTTGGCAAATTATTAACATTTAATAAATAAATGCTCTAATTATTAGCATTGATATGTATGTGCATATTATTGATGTTTTAGGATATGATATGAAATTTTTCTTTATTCCACAGAGTCTTTCTGATTACACACCATATTAAGATGATTTCCTAGGTCTTATATTGAACATTATTTGGATACAGTTTTGCAATTATTATCCTCTTCCCTTATTCAGTGAAAACACCTATAAAGTATAGATTTATCCCTCTATTGCCAGAGCTGTATGTTATAATTCTATTACCTAGTCCTAGTCCCCAAACTGCATGCTGCTTTTACCATAGCTGTTAAATTATTTCAGTTTGCATTAACTAGGTCACACATGCTCCTGTTTCCACTGTCTCATTGTAAAAGCAAGACAACAATTTTTGGTTTTGACCTACTAAGTTGTATCCCACAAATATTGAACTGATCCTTTTTACAATGACAAAGTTTTTAATTTTATTTTTGTCGCCCCTCATCTGAATGTTTCATTAACAACACCCCCCCTCTCAAGGAATTGAATTACTCTAATAGCAAATTGGGGTTCTTTAACATTGAATAATTATTCATGACAAAGTACTTTGCTTTTTTCTGGGAAGCTAAACTAATATTTGTAAAAATGACCCTGATAACATCTTCCTGTACAGGTGTCTTTTTGCTCTTCTCCTCCTCTCCAGCAGGGATATACTTTTAAAACTTTATTCTATTCCTCTTTGGAAGTCTTGGTCCTTATGGTCTTGCAAGAAAGAAACCTGACAAATAAGAAAACCTCTTTTCTTTCTTCGTCCTTCTTACTCTGGAATATTTCCTATCTCCAATCTGCCTCTCTGCCTTCTTCCATTCTACATTATTTTGATTTCTTCCCTCTTTTTAATTGTAGATAATTAGTGATCCTCTCCAAATTCTTTATTTAGATAAGCATAGAAATTTTGAACTCAACATATCTTGTCTACCATCCTAATGTTATTCTAGAGGTTTCTTTGCCAACTATCTATGATGGCTTATGACCGCATCATGATTTAATTGCCCCACTTTCCACCATTGTCCCACGTTTCCCTTCCCATCCCCCTTTGTCCAGGTTGGCTTTTCTCAGGATTTCCACTGCTGATAGGAGAGTTCTGAGATTCACCTCAGTTTTTTCCGGACAGTTTGAAGATATGAACATTTATATCACTCCCCAAAGTAATATTCAGAAGAACTGGGTTTTACAGAGAATGCATAACTTGATTTGTACTTGTATATAGTTATACTTTCCTGTTTTTATGTTAAAAAATTCTGTCAAAAATATATATGGAGAGTATTCTACATGACACAGACACTCCATGCTAAGATCACCAAGACATCATCTTCTAAATGAACTTTAATCAACTTATTATTTACCATGTTCCCTTTACATAAAGTGAAATATTGGGATCCTTTCCAGTTTTTTAGAACTGGGATTATGCCTCCACCAAGGATTTGTTCAAAGAACGTAGTGAAGTAACATACAAAATACGTTTGCTATTGGACAGAAACAGGTACTAGAAATAGGTGCTTGGTTGTCCTGACAGGGTTGGGAGAATACAGAAGAGGGACAATCCTAACTTTTCATGATTCAAAAATGTTATTAGGGCGTACATGGGGTCAAGGCACTGAGCGGAGTGGCTCAGGCACCATGTCAAAGGGCAAGTGCAGGGACACTGCGGGGGCGTGGCTGGGGTCCCCTGAGCCCGTGGGCAAGGCCTTGCTGGAGCAGGTGGTTTGGGAGTGCCCCAGGCTGGCACCCCAAAGACCCAGCCTACAGCACCAAGAAAGGTACTGTGGCCAGTATTTTGCTTTTCTTATGATTTGGAGTAATACAAGCTAAAGATGAGCCATTTTCCAGACCTCATCCAGGTAAGTGGTTTCTCTTGGTTGGATAAAGTATAGACAATTAGATGATGGTACCTCCCCAGACATCTTCTGGTGAAGAAGACAGAAAAGGCTTTTGTACTAGAAATTTGCTAGGAAGCAAGGGTGGACCCAGCAGAAGTGTGATAAGTTCCAGTAACACTAGCAAAGCGTTTCAGTTCAGGAGCCCAGATTTTATGGAATACCTGTGACTGTTAGTTTCAAACAGAGCTAGCTTGGTGCCAAAGAAAATCTCTAAGGTCTTGCTTTTCTTCGATTTAATTTAAAGCTGATTCATATTCTGCCATAAGGCTTTTCTCAAACACATTTCACCGGATCCCCAAGGATGTGACATATCAAATAACTCAGTAGTGCATGGTGTGACATCATCAGACACACACAAGGCTGATAGCTGAGAATCCATTCACAGAACAGCATGGGAAGGTAAAAACCTTTCAAGGAATTACAATGTACTTTTGCAATGTGGCAAATTGCAATCCACAGGGAATGATGGCAGCTAAACGAGAATCTCTCCTTTACAAGATTTAGAAGGGAAAGTCGAAGACTTTACAATGCTGAATCATTTTTTCCTTCACAGTATAGAAATCCTCTAATAAGTGTTTCCAAAGTCATTGCTGAGTTATGGTTGAAACAACCAGATTGGCAGATTTAAAGGGTATTTATTTTCTACAAATCCTGGTGAGATACTCTTCCCTGAATTTTTCACCTTATTGCTTTTACTAGATACCAGCTGTGGAAGCTATTTGATGACAGCCAGATGATACGAACTGTCACAGAGAAAAAGGATGTGTGTGTAATCCATGTGCAAATGGCATTAAACAGTTAAAAAAAAAAAGCTCCTGGGAGACACCAAGAAGATAAGGTTAACTCCCAACAACTGCTTTTGTGGAACAAAGATGGAGTTTCCTGATAACCATAAATGGAAAGGATAGTGAAAAATATAGGCCACTATGGCAAATATCATTCAACATGTAAGATGTTATTTTCCTGCCAAGAATGAAGGAGATGAATAAAACCATTCCCAATAGCTGAAGCAGACAATCTGCAGATAGCACTTTGTGGAAGGCAATCCACTGGAAAAAGTTACTTTGATGTTGACATATTTTCTTTCCTTACTTTTGCTATTTCACTGGTATAAGATAAGAATAAATTGTAATAGATTAGTTAGAAGAGAAATTGATTGATGAAATCTGTGTAATCAATTATTTCTCCTGCTTAAAAACTGGCCTTTAAGCAGTTTCAGGCAGAGAAAAATAATATTTTAATTAATATACTGGTTTTAAAAAAAAGAAATTGAGATTTCTGGTATTGCTCAGCAAGAACAAATGTGTATAGAAATGGATGAAAGAAAACCAGGACAATAATGGAAGAATATATGGGTATGGTAAGAACAAGAAATATTTCTTAAACACTCATGACTGATTATTGTCCCCAAAGCTCAATGAAGTGGTATCTGTAGTTAGCATAAAAATATCATACTATAGCATGATTTTTAAAAATTTTAATTTTTTTTTCTATTTATTTATTTTTTGGGCAGATCAGGTGAAAATCAGAAAATAATCTCACTTGCATCTTATTGTTTGCTGTCTGACCAGGTCTAATTTCTATTTGGATGGGCCACCCTATCTGCATATATTTCCAGAGATTTTGGATTGATTAATTAGGTTAAATTGGGACTGTAGTATATTAATATTTAAGAACAAAAATGCCAGTAACCACAATTGCCTGACATTCAATTTATAACCTGGACAATTTGGGGATCTCCTGATATTTTTTCTACAAATCAACCTTTATTTATTTTCTGTTGTACTTTTTTCAAATGTTTTCATTTTTGGTTTTGTTACAGTAATTGAGATTTTGCAGGGCTTTTTTCCCCTAATTCTTTCACTGTCAATGAATCATCTATAATAAAGAATTCTTTAACTTCCCTTCATTTTTCAGCTATGCATAGAGCTAGACTGTACATCTGTGCTTTGTATAGAGGTGGGACCATGTTACATAATATTGACACTTGGTATATGAGCAAAAGTAATGTTTGTCATTTCTGGGTCTGATCCCTAAAACCTTCTGCACAATCCTCTGTGGTTTCTCTTTCCCTTATCTGCCAGCTGATGTCAAGAATTTAGTTGAAGACTCCAAGGCTCTAGAGTAGTGGTTGGTAAAATTTTTCTGAAAAGGCCACATAGTAAATTCATTGTTTGTTGTATATTTCTTTTTATAGCTCTTTAAAAATTCAAAAAATGTACAGACTGTACAAAAACAGGCCAATGGTCAAGTGTGGCCCATGTGTCCTAGTTTACCAATTCTATCAAGAGGATAGCAAGTGCACTATATGGAAAAGTCTGGGTCCCCAAATGACCCCATGGAGCAGCACCCCTCTTATCCCTTCATCAACCCACAGTGGAATAGAAAGCATTAATCTACTGAAAATTGACAGTCGTTTTTTATGTTACCTTACTCTAACATATCCTCATTTATCTAATGTTTAATCTTGTTACCATCAAACCTGAAATTGAGCTGAAATATTGAACTAAAATATTCTTCCCAACTACCTCTTAAGTATGCTGTTGAATGAACTTCAGATGTTTATTCTCTGCTTTTAACCCCACTTCCTAATGTAGTTACCCGGTCTGCCTATATTTTGTACTTTAATCTTGTCACATAAATCCAGCTTCTTAATCATTGAATACTTTCTGATTTTCTCAGAATTGTCAGCATCTTTCTGGGACTCAAGTACCAAAACTATTTATAGCAGTAGAGAGCTAGTAGAAAGTTATTTTCAAGTAACAATATCCTGCCATTTGTGAACACTAAGTACTATAAATGCTTCCTTCCTGTAGGTGGCCTTATCATTTTAACCTGCAAGAGTGATTTTTGGTTTCCTCTTTCAAAACGAACAACAAAGCTCTTTGAACCTGGGATCTCTGCACAGAGATAAGCTGAGGGTAAACTACATAAGGCAACTGTCATGTTAGACTCTGTCCTTTTTAGACACTTGAGAGAATTCAGGTGTTTAGATCAGTAAGCAAGACATGACTTAGAAGTCATTTTGCATCACAGCTGGATTATATATCACCCCTAAATATGAAAAATGATTGCAATCTTAACAAACAAACAAAAGCAAATCATCTAAGAAGGCTGGCATGAAGGTGGGTGTATTATTTTCTGTTGCTCCTCTAACAATTATCACAAACTTAGCAGCTTTAAACAACATAAATATATCTCAGTTTCCATGAGTCAAGAATCTGGGTACAGATTAGCTGGATCTGTTGTTCAGATCTCACAAGATGAAATTAAAGTGTTGATTGGGCATGCAATCCTCATCTGAGGCTTGTGAGCCTATTCCGAGCTCCCCAGTTGGTAGAATTTAGAACCTTATAGTAGTAGGACCAAGGTCCCTATTTTCCTGCTGGCTATCAGCTAGGAGTCCCTTTCAGCTTTGAGAGGCCACTCCTCTCCATTGCCAGTTCCACAACATAGCCGTTTGTTTTCTTTCAAGCCATTATGAGTATTTCTGACTTATGTGGATACATCAGTTCTGTCTCCAGCTAGAGAAAGTGTTTTGCTTTTAAGTACTCATGTGATTAACTGGGCCCACCTGGATAATCACAGCTGCTCTCCCTACTTTAAAGTCTGTAACAACAATCACACCTAAAAAGTCCTTTTTGTTGCCACATGAGATAAACACATTTATAGGTTCCAGGAATTAAGATATGCAGATTTGGGGAGGGGGACACTGGGGCTTCTAGAAAAATAGGGAGTTCTAGATTTTTTTTAATCAAGGTATAATTCTGTGAGTTTCCAGGCTATTTCTTCATAAAACATTTAGAAAATGTGATAAAACAAAATTAAAAAATATGTCTCTGGCAAAGAATATATCAAATTAGAGATTATGATTTAGATTATAGAATCCCCATAAATTGTCCTTGTCATGTTGAAAAAATTTCAAACTCCTTTGTTCCTTAATTTTTAAAAATCATTTTACTTGTTTTTAATTGTATAAAATATACATAACATAAAAATCATTTTAATTATTTTAAGTGGACAATTCTTTGACATTAAGTACATTGACAGTACTGTGTAATTTTCACCACTATCTATTTCCAGACTATTTTCATCATCCCAAACCAAAATTTGTACTCATTTAGCAGTAACACCCCATTCTGCCTTCCCTCTACCCCTGGTAACCACTATTGTGCTTTCTGTCTCTATGAATTTGCTTATTGTAAGTATTTCATGTAAGACAAGTCCTACAATATTTGTCCTTTGTGTCTGATTTGTTTCACTCAATGTGATGTCTTCAAGGTTCGTCCATATTTTAGATGTACCAGTACTTCATGTCTTTTCACAGCTCAATAATCCATTGTATAGGTATATGATGTTTTGTTTATCATTCATCTGTTGATGGAACTTGGGTTTCTTCCATTTTTGGGCTATTGTGAATTATGCTGCTCATAAGTATACAAGTATCTGTCCACATCCCTGACTCCAGTTCTTTTGGGTATATACCAAGAAGTGGGATTGCCATGTCAAACGGGAATTGTATGTTTAACTTTCTAAGGAACCACCAAACTGCTTTCCACAGTGGCTGCACCATTTTACATTCCCACCAACAATAAACAGTGTTCCTCTTTCTCTGTATCCTTCCTTAATTAAAAAAAAAAAAACAAAACAGCTTTTTAATTTGAAATAATTTCAGCAGCAGCACAGTTTTAAAAAGCAATACAAAACCCACACAGAGAACTCCAGCATGTCCCTCACCCAGGATCCTAGAACACTTCTATCATTTTGCCACATTTGCTGTATCATTCTATGATTGATCGATTGCTCAATCTATTTAGTTATGTATAAATGTTTTCTAAACATTTGAGTGTAGGATGTTGCCTTGTGTTTGGCAGATTGCTATGATACATACCACACAATGGGTTGGCTTATACAACAAAAATGTATTTGCTCATGGTTTCAGAGGCTCAAAGTCCAAAATCAAGGCATTAGCATGGCCGTGCTTTTTCCCCAAAGTCTGTAGTGTTCTGTTGCTGGTTTGCTGCAATTCTTGGAGTTCCTTGGCTTGCATCTCTGTTTCCTCTCACTCAGTTTCCTGGTTCCTCTCTCTGTTTGTATCTTCTCTTCTAATTTCTGCTGACTTTGGCTTCTGGTTCTTCCCTGGCCTTCTCTTTAAAAGATTTCCAGTAATCTAGATTAAGACCTACCCTGATTCAGGTGGCTGTACTTTAACTAATAATAAAATCCTCAAAATCTACTGTGTACAAATAAGTTCACACCCACAGGAATGTGGATTAAGATTAAGAACATGTCTTTTAAGGGGGTACATAATTTAATCTACCACAGTTATATAAATCATGCTCCTTGAACATTAATAATTACACACTTACTTCCTAAGAACAAGGACATTCATTTATGTGACAACCTTAAGTAAAGTTATCAAGTTCAAGACATTTAACATTGATTCAAAGCTTGCAGTCTATATTTCAAATTTTGTATATGTTCCAGTAATGTCCTTCTGGGCATTTTTTCCTCCATCCAGTCCAGGACCACTTATTACATTTCACTGTCCTTGTCTATTTCATCTTTCTCTATTTTTTAAAGTGTGCAAGCATATATACCACATAAAGTTTCCCATCTCAACCACTCACACACATACAATTCAGTGATTAATCATTTTCAAAGTTTTACTTCTCTCACCACCATCCGTTAGTAGAACTTTCCCATCACTCCAAACAGAAACACTATACTCATGCATTAAATCCCTATTCCCCCATCCATCCTGCCCCCTGGTAATCTGTATAATACTTTCTCTCTCTATGATTTGGCATATTCTAGTTATTTAATATAATAATGTGGGATCATACAATATTTGTCCGTTTGTGTCTGACTTATTTTAGACTCAGCATGATGTCTTCAAGGTTCATCCATGTTATAGCATATATGGGAACTTCATTCCTGTTTATGGCTGATTAATTTATATATCACATTCTGTTTATTTGTTCATGTGCTGATGGATATTTGGGTTGCATCTATCTTTTGAATATTGTGAATAATGCTTCTATGAACATTGGTATGCAAGTATCTGTTTGAGTCCCTGCTTTCAATTCTTTTGATTGTCTGCCTACAGGTGGGATTGCCACGTCATATGGAAGTTCTGTGTTTTGTTTTTTGAGGAACCACCAATCTGTTTTCTGGTTCCTCAAGAAGTTAAAATTATTGGATGTGTTTATTCATGTCTTTCATTAACTTTGGAAGTTTCTAGCCATTTTATCTTCAAATATTCTTTCTGACCTTTTCTCTCTTCTACTTTTGGGACTCATACAACGCATATATTGCTACACTTCATTTTAGTTTTCTGGCTGCTAAAACAAATATCACACAGTGGTTTGGTTTCATCAATGGGAATTTATTGGTTTTCAAGCTAAATGAAATCCAAAATTGAAGGATCAGCAAGGCATAGCTTTCTCCCTGAAGATTGTGGCATTCCAGGACTGGCTACCAGTGATCCTTGGTCCTTGGCTTTTCTATCACATGGCAATGAATATGGTGGGTTCCATTGACTTCCAACATCTTGCTGCTCCCAGTGGCTTCTATTTTCTGTGTCCAATTTCCTTGGTTTATAAGGACTTCAGTTACATTGGATTAAGGCCCACTCTTATTCAGTTTTGGGCACACCTTAACTAGTAACATCTTCCAAGGTTCTATTTACAAATGGGTACACACCGTCAGGACCAGGGGTTGGGACCTGTGCATGCCTTTTGTGGGGGATGTGATTCACTCCCAACACATTTGATGGGGTTCCCTGGGTTTCTCAGGCTCTGTTTACTTTTCTTCATTGTTTTTAATTTCTGCTTTTCACACTGAACAATTTCAATTGTCTTGTCAAGTTCACTGATTTTTTCTTCTGCTAGCTCCAATTGTTGCTGAACCCCCAGAATTTTTTACTTCTGTTACTGTATGTGTTAGCTTTATTTGGTTCCTTTTCATGTTTTCTATCTCTTTATTGATTGTTTTCCTTTAGCTCTTTGAGCATATTTAGGACCATTTCTTAAAAAGTTTTTGCCTGGTAATTCCAAGGTCTACTCTCCTCATTGATGGGTTCTAATGCTTTATCATGCTCATTTATATGGACCATCATTTCCTGCTTCTTTGTATTTTTTTGTAACACCCTGGGTATTTTTATATTTCAATGTGTTATCTCTGGAAGTTAGATACTGAGGCATTTGTTCTTTAAGCTTGTATGCAGCTATTGTTACTAAAGAGATTTCCTTAAATATCATTAGCTAACAAAGAAAACAAGCAAACAAAAAAGAAAGTGTCTTTTCCTAACTTTGTAGATTGGCCTGTGTGAGTCCTCTCCTTCAGAGCTAATCATCCTAACAGTGAGTTTAGAGAACAACCTGAGGTGAAGGTGTAAGGCCTTCCCTGTTTTGTTTTGTTTTTGTTTTTGTTTTTTTGTTTTTGTTTTGTTTTGCTTTTTTAACACGTGTCTTATATTGGGCATGTGTGCATGGCCTAGGAATTCCCCTATTTACATGGATGTGAATGTGTCCTTTCTCCTAGGAAAGAGTGTTTACCCACAGTACTAGGTCCTACACTGTATGTCCTGTAGTCAGCAATCTTTGCCCCAGGTGGCTGCAATTCAACTGTTCTATGGCATTATGTAGGAGAGTTCTATAATCTGCCTCTACACACAGGGCAATGTCCCATGACAGTGGGTGAAAAGGAGAGGCCCTAGTGGTGTGTCTTTTGCAGCCAATCCTCATCTTGATGGGTATGAGGGCAGATACACAGCAAAGCCTGGGTTCCTTCCCCACCCCTCCCCTTCCCCAGGCTAGGAAGTGAGATAAAGCTATGTTTCCCTTTTGGCAAACTGCTAAGTTCAGCTTCCAGAGGGCCCAAGTAAGTTGGACAGTCCATCTAGTAAGAAGGTTGCCAGGGTGTAGATGTCAAAGCTCCTTTTTCTGGCAGCCATTAAAGCTCTCCATAATGCCGACTGCCTGTGGGTGGTGAGTGACATGGAAGATCCCTCTAATTCCATGAGTCTGAGGCCATTGTTGAGTAGATTGTGCAGTAAAGTGGGGTCCTTTATCAGAGAGGATGACATCTGGATACCTAAAGGCGTGGCAAAGCCACTTTTCTAAGGTTTCCCATGTATGTGCAATTTCTGCATGCTGAACTGGAAAGGCAAGGTCATAGCCTGAATAGGTGTATAGCACAACCAAGATATAGGACTTACCATGAGTGGCCCAGTGTGTCCCCTCTGGGAATAGCTCCTAAATGCCTTTTGCATGCTCTGGCTTATAGTTGACATTCCTCACACTGGTAAATGGCAGATTGGACCTCTTGCAACAAAAGAGGTATTTTGTGTTCCTGGGTCCATACTTTCGGAATTTCCATGTCTATTAAGGTGGTGAATACACCCAGCAATGGAAGCATTCATGGTAAATTCAGCTATTTCACAGATCTCTCCAAGGGTAAGTTCATCATCTCATCCTCTGGGCAAGGCTTATCCTTTGCCTCTCTCCCAGGAGGGTGCAAATAGCAGCTCAGTGTATCCTTTATTGGCTAGGTCATTCCAATGATATTCATTGTGATACAGGCCCTTGTTATGTACATCAACAAGGGTAACAAATAGTGCATTTCTACACTGCCAATTGTTTCTACAAGTCTCTTCCCCACACTGGGGAATCTAATTCTCCAATTCATTCCCTCCATGAACCTGACCAAACTGCTAAGCCATTGGTGATGGCCCATGAGTCAATAAACAGATATATGGAGGTGGTTGGGTCTGAGTGTTTCAAGGCTAAAAGGACTGCTCACAGTTCAGCCCTTTGGGTACTCTTTCCAGCACCAGAATTTATCTATATTCTGCCTGAGGCAAGGGGAAGTAGTGGCTGTTGCCCAGTGCAGACAGCTTCAGCTTGGCCTATCCATCAGTGAACTAGTGTTGAGCATCTGGTGGGGCATCCTTGAGTCAGAGTCTCCAAGATGCCAAAGTGGGGAGGGAGGGGCCCTCACCTGATGTTGCAATAGGATCATTTTTGAGAGCAGCCTCTGCCATCCACTCATGTAAGGGTGTTACTCCCTGGGAGCCTGTGAGTGCGATCCTGAATATACCCCTTCTATTCATTCTATTCGATGATGCTCTGTGGTTAGGCACTGCCTGGGTGAGTGTTCTGATTACCCAGGACCCTGGACATGATGGGGATATCTGGCTTCAAGAGGACCTGAAAGCTCTCAGTGATCTTTTCCATTTCTACCAAGGCCCAAAAATATGCCAGAAGCTGCTTCTAATAGGGGAGTGATATTGGGCTGCATCTGGGAACTTCTTACTCCAGAAGCCCAGGGATCTCCAAATTCCTGTTGCTCCCTCCTGCCGGAGAGATCAGTCATCATGGGTCCAGATGGCAGAAACTTGTAACTCAAGTAGAGATCCAAGATCTAAAGTCTCTAGAGGCAGGGTAGCTGAAACAGCCACTTTTAATTCTTGCAGGGCCTGTTCCTCCTCTGTTCCCCAATAGAAAATACCTACTTTCCTGTCACCTGATATAGGGGTGCCAGGAAGATACTGAGATGAGGACTATGTTGGTGCCAATGTGAAAATAGAACAACATCTGAGATTTATAGGAGCCAAAGGAGGCACTTCTGCATTCAGGCCTTGATCGTCAATAGCCAACTGCCATGCTCTATTCACTTTTTTTACTGGCTACAACACTGACCTGGGAGCCTGTATCCAAAAAGTGCCATAAAGGTTTGTTCACTGCCCCCAAATCACACATGCACTGGTGCATAAGGCCTCTGGTCCCCAGGGTGGAGTAGTGGTCCCGTATCTTGGCCTCATCTCTGGATCATTTTTAACTTAGTCAAGTCTGGGTAGAGAGGCCCTTCCCAGGGTCTAGAATCACCAGTTGGGGCCAATGGAAAGGTGGGAGATATGTAGATTCTGTCACCTCCTCTACTGCCCAGATCTAGGGATTATGGGAAGGAGGTTTCATAGAGGCAGATTGTCTCTGTTGAGCATGTGGCACTCCTTTTAGTTTATATTTTACCCAAAGTTCTCCAATGGAGATCCCATCTGTCTATGGTGTCCCTTGGGATCCCTTGCTCTAGTAACCACAAGAAAATTGCAACCACTGACCCATTTTGTGGATCCTTTGAACCCACTGGGTTAAAAGGCATATGCCCACCTACCACAGTCCTGGTGCACCTGCCAATCACCATGGAGTCCACTCCCCTAGTATGGGAGCCCCCATCTCAAGAGGGAGAGTACAATAAACCTGCTTAATGTTGTCTTTCAGGGAAAGCCTTGGGGTGAGGAGCAAAATTGACACCCTACTCAGGGGGTCCATTTCTAATAAAATCATCAATGTCCCATTGTGACATGGGAATCTGGTAAGAGGCTAAATCCTTCTGGCAGGAATGGAATATCCATGTGCCAACACCCAACTGTTACAGAGAGACCACAGCTTCATCCTCATTTCTCCAAGGCTTAGTTGAAATTTGGGTGAGGTCACCTAGAGTGACATATGCTTGTCTGACTCCTTTTAGGAACCAGTCATACAAAAGTTGTGGATGAGCTGTGCCTGGCCCTCTCTGACCCCTGCCCCTGCTTCCTCTTCTCTTAGTCCTAATTGACTGAGAATCTGTTGGAATACAGGGTTGGATACAAGGTGGCCTAGACTTTTCCACTCAGCTTGGTTGATCGGGGCAGTCATCACACCCTCATTGTAAAGACGGGGCAGTTAAGAGGGGCCATCTTCTGGCTTCTGCCCTTGTCTATCTTTCATGTCCCATATTTTCTTTACTGTAAAAGTTTGCACTATCATGTTTACTTCTGGTTCTGGTTCCCCATCTTCGTTTCAAATAGTCTCCTGAATAATGACCAGCATTACATGAACCTCAAGATCAGTCTGGGTAGCCTAAGTGCACTGAGTATGCCTGGTTCCAGAATGAGAAGAGATATAAGAGGACATGAAACAAGGAAGAGAATGCTGGGCAGTGGAAGCCCCAACCTGATAGATCTCAATGTGGAACTAGCCATTCCACTCCCTGGCATTCATGGAGGGATTTTCAATATCCTATTCATCACTATGCCTCCCACAGAAAGCAGAGACAGCACACCCCAGGTCCCCCAGCTGTGTGGGTCAGCACATCCACCCAGGCTTTTAGGGTAGGAACGACCCCTCAGTTTAGCCCACAAAGCCTTGAGTTTTGTGTTGCCCAAGATGCTCCTGCATAAAAGGAATGCAAGAGCAGTAAAAAGAATGGCCACACACACACACAAATGAACCCACTCCGTATTTCCTCTGTACTCCGCTTGCTGTGCCAGAATCTGTGGAGAAAGTTGCTACATGGTGCATGATGGAAGCACAGGCTTAGGGCACAGTTACAAGGATTTATGTATCAATGTTTCTTTCATTGATGTTTCCATCATTACCAGCATTGCAAATCTCTTCTATTGGCATTTGAGGACTTTCATAATAAGGTTCCAAATTATCATTATAAGATTCAGTGCCAGTATTTCCAACCAAACTGAATCACTCATTACTTTTCAAACACTACTTCCAAATCTCTTCCCCTTTACTATGGTCTACTTGGAGAAGGTTTCCCCTGCATTTCTGTCAAATCACATCTGTTTATTACTGCCTTTAGCTGTCAAGGATTTACTGGTTCTGCGAAGGGTGGGGGGGGGGAGAGGTAAAGAAGTAGGAAAAGGGGAGAACATAAAAATAAATTTTAAAAATTAAAAATAATCTTAGTCACTCTGGAAAAAAAAGTGTTTCATCTTCCTGCATAAATCTACAGTGGCTAAACTCTCTTCCATTTATTGCTCCTTTTAGGTAATATAGTTATGTCTATAAATACTAATGTTGACTATCTCATCTTCCTATCTGCAAATTCTTAAAGGAAAAGACCATTTCTCATTTTTAATCGTCTTCCCATCAAGAAACTGTACAATGATGTGTAGTCTACAGTTTCTCAATAAATACCTGACCAACAGACTTTAAACTTGACCATAAGACTAAGAGGAATGTAGCACTCAACAACAATTATTGAATGATAAATCTTCCTAATAGCAAATACTTTATTTAATGCAACTTTATTGAGATATTTTCACATACTATATAATCCATCCAAGGTATACAATGACTCACAGTATCATCATACAGTTGTTCATTCTTTACCACAATCAATTGTAGAACATTTTCATTACTCCAAAATAAAGAAAAAAATAAATATGAAAAAGTATATCCAAAACATCCCATATCCCTTATCCCTCCCTTGTTATTTATATATTTTTTTGTCTTTATTTTATTACTCATCTGTCCATAAACTGGATAAAGGAAGTATCAGTCACAAGGTTTTCACAATCACATGGTCATATGATAAAAGCTATATAGTTATACAATTATCAGCAAGAATCAAGGCTACTGGATTACATACAGTCCAACACATTCAAGTATTCTCTTCTAGCTATTCTAATACACTAGAAACTAAAAAGGAATATCTTTATAATGCATAAGAGTAAGCTCCAAAATGATCTCTCAATTCTGTTTTAAATCTCTTAGCCACCTGAAACTTTTTCATTTCTTTTCCCCCTTTCCGTCAGGAAAGCATTCTCAATCCCATGATGCCAGGGCCAGGCACATATGAGCAACAGAAGAGGTTCTCTGGGGATGACTCAGGCATAATTGTAAGTAAGCTTAGCTTCTCCTTTGCAGGAATAAGTTTCAAAAGGGCCCAAGCCCAATATTGAGGGCTTGACTTATTAAACTGGGAGTCCCTAATGCTTCTAAGAATATCAGGAATTCCCCAGGTGGGGAAGTTTAGTATTTCCACATTTTTCCCCAGATGCTCAAGGGGACTTCCAGCAACTAATTTTAATCTTCATAAATAATATCTGGGTCCCTCAAATAGTCAGTGAGAATCACCTAATGCTAAATTCTGTTGTGGCATACAAATCAGGATTCCAAATATTCAAACAAATGATGAAAGTTTAAAGTCAGGAAACAAATGGATAACCTGATCTTTATAGAAATACCTATATTTGCAGTAAATTTTAAGAGTTGTGGAAAACCTACGACAACTTCTACCACTTAACTTTCTAAAAACAGCATTTTTCATTTTGGGGAATATTTTGGAAGTAGAAATTTGTTTATACTCTTGATATAAATTTGTTAAGACTATCTCCTGTGTCTTTAGCACATTTAAATTAGTGGAAATGTTCAACTGATTCCCTTTTGCAGCTGTATTATTTAGGGTTCTCTAGGGAAACAGAACCAACGAGAGAGATCTGTAAATATAAGATTTTATAAAATGTTTCATGCAACTGTGGGGATGCACAAGTACAAATTCTGGAGGGCAGGATGCATGAGTTTAAATTCCCTAGGGCAGGCAGTGAACTGGCAACTCGGATGAAGGTGTCTGATGAACTCCTCAGGAGAGGCTGGCTAGCTGAAGAAGCGAAGATTCTCTCTCTTCTCTCTTAACAGTCTTCAACTGATTGGATTAAATCCTGCTGATTGAATTCTCTCATTGTGGAAGATGCGCCCTTCGTTGATGTAATCAGCCACATATGTAGCCAGTTGACTGATGATTTAATAAACCAGCCTTCTGGTTTTTTAACCAGCCACAAATGTCCTTGCAGTAATGTTTAGGCCAGTGCTTGTTTGACCAGACACCTGGGCACCATCACCTGGCCAAATTGACACATAAACCTAACCATCATAGCAACTAGTGAATACATAATTTTTTCTCATTTTAAGAAAAGTCTATTGCCATGAATTGAATTTCTATTTATTCTAATTATTAATAAAATCACTTTTATTTCTGTTTGTTGAAATACCTTATGTTTTCTAACATATAATTCATCTGGAAACATATATAAGTTACTTTTTAAAGTACTGCAAATATTTTTAAATAATATTTGGTGAGGGTTATTTATTGTCATCAATTATTGCTAATTATGAACAAACAGAAATAAATTTCCTCAAAGATTATGTTAGTATCTAGGAGGAAATTTGCGCCAGTCTGTAAATATTTCTCTTTGTGTGTGTACATACATACATACATATATGTATATACACACACACACACATATATATACAGAGCTCTATTTAAGAAGATAAAGCAATTAATGCTCTCTTCAATAGATCAGGGATTAGAACTCTTAAGGAGCAAAATAGTGTACATTGTGAAGTTAGTAAAGATTTTTTCCTTTACAATAAGAGTCAAGCTAAAATGCATGCTTGACCTTAAACAGCTTTGAAATTCTTTCCCCAGAGAATTAAAATACAACAAATCAGAAAAAAACATGAAAAATATAAACACTAATGTTGTTCTAGGGAACTCAGCTTTATGTAATGATTAATCTGTTTAGATTAAATAAGATATATATATATGCAAATGTTTAAATTTTCATTTTAGAATGGTTAGTACATTTCTAGCACAGAGATGAAAACAAACTAAAAAACATGGCATTACTTTTTCTTTTCAACTATGCTTTCATTTTTCCATCCAGATTCTGCTATGTTTTTCCTTTATTATCCTACCATCCAAATCACCTTTTGCCATATAGATACTATTGTTGGGTTAGGAAATACTTATTTACTTATTTATATATTTTAATCAGTCATAGTGTGGCAGTATAAATAAAAAAGGCTTTTATGTTTAGGTATAACTCTTTATTATGATATAGCTTTGATTTTACAATTTCATGCTCTAATCTAGACTGTGTAAGTTTTAAAGTACATTTTAATTGCATTCTCATTATCTCTATCCAAGTTTTCTATAATTCCAGCAGAATTCTACATGGAAACTGTTTGCTAAGGCAATAAGTATGCAGAGGGTGTGAATTATTTATTTATAAAGATGACTTTTAAGTTGAGGCCAACATTAATTTGATTAGGTCACTGGCTGTGGAGTGCTGAAGGTCATGCAAATAGCTGGGAAGCCAGTATCTTTCAATTAGCATACTAAAATCTTAAGTTTCTGAATATTATATAATCATGTAAAAAAATTAAGTTGTTTTATTAATGAAAATGTATCTGTTATATACCTTCGCTAGTCAGATTCTATCATGCTTAATAGCATAACTTCATGTAATCTCTGATTAGTTATTGCTAAGTGCTAAAAATGTTTATACACTAAGATATGCTAAACATATATACTGCTGGCTCATCCTGGCTGTTTATCAATGAAGGTGAGCCTTATGAAGAATTATAAAACAATGCAGTCTTCCTCTGCATCTCCGTATAAAGTTAGCAAATCTGAGCTAATGTTATGAACTCTGGATGGGTTTTTTAAATTGATTTTTCAAGATCCACATCCTCAAAATAAGATTTCTTTGTGTTTAAGATATGGATTCAAGTAGTTTAAGACCATATGAGGACTCTGCAAAGGTATTATTTTCCATTATAGACAATTTCACTTCACCTTGCAAGATGCATTTAACTACAGAATTAGAAGTAATGCTTTTTGTTAAATAACAGATTGATCCCTGCAAAAACAGCTCATCTGCTTTGGTTATTTAAATTTTTTTCTTTTTCTGCATGTAAATGTACTCATTTGTAAGTCTCCTATTATTTTTCTTGCTCATGCTGGCATCATATGCTAAGAGTACAGTGCTCTCTCTAAACTACAGGTTTGTTTTTTTTTTCTTTTCCTGCAATTAATGGAACATATGCATTATGTAGGAGTCCCTGTTTTCATCTGGCCCAGGAAACATTTTAGGCAACAACATAATTTGTTTCAACTTTAAATTTATTAGTGGACGAAAGCCAATACATTCCTTACCAACTCAGACTTACGTGGTACTTGACGCAGCTTTCAGTTTAAGCAAGCAGAACTTTGACTATGCTTTAAAAATGAAATCTTGCTGGTTCAGTTAGAAGGCATGATGCAAAACTTAAACTCTCCAGGAAGCCACTCACCTTTCTTTTCTCTCCCTCAGAAGAAGCAGGATTTTGATTCCAGACGATAAACAATTAAATTAATTCATCACAGTTAATTATTACTTCATATTTTCTTTGCTTAACTACTCTGAATCAAATCTAAATTTGATCCTGCTGCCATTTATTTGTGCACCCATCTATCTATTCTATTGGCAAAAAGAGATTTAAGTTTGGATTCTCATTTTAACTCCTAAGGAAACCTAATGATGCTCCTAAGGGAACCGTATCTGATAAACAGTTGTAACTCTGCTACCTGTAAAAGGGTCTGTACCTATCTGACAAGTCTAAACTTCAATAAACTTTTGTGTATTTGTGACAATAAATAACATAATTCTCTGAGGGAAGGAGAGCAAAGTGTTTTACAAATTAGTATGTCATTCTTCTCACTTCATCTTCTTCTGGGATATGAATTATAAAACCTCTTTATAAAGTTGTCTCAACATATTTTTTTTTCCGTATATCTAGAACTGAACTGTCACAGAGTCAGATATGGGGCTATTACATGTTGAGTTCTAATTTAGGGGACATACAGTTATAATGAAATTACACTGAATTACTATGGAGATGCACACACATATTGATGTGTTTTGCTTTTCATTTTTGGATCAAAATCAATTCTACTTTAGTGTCAATACATTCTGATAAAAAGGATATCCTACTGTGATTTCAGCATAATAAAGACTGATTGAAGTGTCAATGATTCAGCTGTGTTTTGTATTACAAAATTAAGCACAGTCTCTTTATTTAATGGTTTAGAATCAATGGGGGTGTCAGGACAATATGGCACTGTGGAATAATTTAAGTACATGGTGTGACCCATTGAAAAATGAAAAAGAATTTAACCTGACTCTGAACATAGCAGGAGATGTATCCCACTCACCAATCCCAATCTCTCCAGCCCTTCCAGAACATCTTCTGGAGCAACACAAATTTTCTGAACACCCATTACTTTTTCTTTTCTTGGATGTTATTGCAGATGATGACACCATTTGAATTAATTTTTTAAAACTTTGGAAAAAGGAGATGCTAAATGGCAAAAAGAACCCAGAGAATTTATTTGTACACTTTGAATAATTTTATTATGGGTTGGGGGAATGGAGGCAGGTGTGGGAGGATAGTTTCCAAACTGAAAGACTGCACTCTTGAAAGTGAACTGAAAAGTCTTTGTAGATAGGTTTATTCAGGTTATTATTATAGCCATTGATTTAAAAATTATACTAAAAATAATTTCAGTTGCATAGTAGGAATTTAGATTGCATTCTTCTTTTAAAAATGTTACAGTTTATGTAATGAATATAAATTAGCACATGATTGAGGGTAAGAAAGCAAGAGCATAATCTCACCTCTGCCCCGAACTAATGGTTCAACCTTAGTTCACTTCTTAAAGCTGCCTGGCATCCTGTACCTCCATTTGTTAAAATAAATGCTTGAGCAAGGAGATTTATAGGTGTCTACCTCAACACTTCTACCCTCTTCTTACTCAAAATCAACTCTCTAAATGTGAGTTTTCTCACTTGTAAAATGGGATTGCAATAGCTGTACATTAGCTTAAAGACAGTGGACATAAAATACTGAGCACAGTGCCAAGAATAATGCAAGTGCACAAAATATGCCAGCTATTGCTATTACTATTACCACCATTGTCAACATCATCACCACCATCTTCTTTGGTTGTAAATATGGGTGATGGTTATTTTCTCCTTTACATTCTTTCTGTATATTTCAATGTTTCGTGTGCTGATTATTTATTAATTTTATCCTTTAAGAAAGAAAAACAAGTTCTAGATTCATGAAAGAGGTATCGATTTTGTTTTCCTCTCATTTGAAACACAAAGTTGGCAGGTTCACTAGAATAGTCCAGATTTTACTTCCCATCCACTTTTTTTTTTTTTTTTTTTTTACTTTATATCTTTTTTAAATTCTTTTTGCCTTCTTTACACTGGCACAGAGGTCAAAGAAAATCACTGAAACTTAAATGGAAAAGAACTCTTTACAATTAAATTCAACAACTGTATACATTTATCTTACCCTCCAATCAGTGAAAAAAATCACAATTATGAAAACAGAACAAATTAGATAACAAAAGAGCCAAAAAAAATTACTTTTAAAAAACACATTTCATAAAAGATAAATCCAAGTCTGAAAAGTATTGCTTCTCTAGTGTCTTCACATCCTTCTCTTCTGTGTACTTATGTACAGCACATTGTTTCCTCATACATGCATCCCCATACTTATTCTTCAGTTGTCCATTTACATATTTTTCCATCTGCTCCAGGGCTATATTCATGTAGACATCCAGGCAAGCCAACACTCCTCGATAATCCACTCCAGAATTTAATTTTACCACAACTGGCTGTCCTGTAATTTGCTTTAAGAGGTCACTGGGTGTTTGCTTCCGCAGACTCATTTTAACAAACTCAGGCGGCAGGATACCTGAGTTCCAATCCCAGTTCTGCTACTTAATTAGCTGTGTGAATTAGATAAGTCATCATTTCACCTCTAATGGCCCCAAGTTCCTCCTCTTCACCTCGCGGCCAGATCTAGAACCCTCACTCCAGGCGCCGCAAAAGCCGGCGTCCACAACAATCCCCCTTCCCATCCCCTTCTACATCAAGAAGGACATTTATTAGATTCTGCTTTAAGTAGAGCTAGATTGTAGTTAAGATTCAGTGGCAACAATTTCTCTGAACTGTGAAAAATATCCACTAGAAAAAGGAGAAATAAATATTACACATTTTGATCTTTCCTTGTAACCAAGAAATTAAGAATTAACAATTATGATTACTGAATCATTATAAAGATGCTCTTCTTTCTTTCTAGTATATTAGAATAGCCAGAAGGAAATATCTGAAAATGCTGAACTGTAACCCAGCTGCCTTGATCTTTGATAATGATTGTAGAACTATATAGCCTTTATCTTATGATTGTAAAAAACCTTATGACAGGCCCCATTTGTACCCCCTTATCCTGTTTTTCAACTCTAGAGTCTTATGATCACAAAAGACAGCCTCTAATGTTATTAATGAAGAAACTTAAGTCAGCCCAGAACTAACCCACCCAAATTCCTAAACTATCTTGATAAATGAAGCTGGATCTAACCTAAATTGCCCTGCCTGACATGTGTAGTAGCTTGAACTTTAACCTACAAGTGACCCATATCTCATTATAATACTAAAAATCACACCCATCATCATATTAAGGCTGCTGATTTCTTACATGCATTCTGTGACTAAGCATGTAATCAAGCTGTGCATGCTTGATAATTAGAACATCTCTAATTATTTCATCTAGAGCCATTGGACTCATTATCCTAAAGCCTGCCCATCTTTTTATTCTATAAAACTACCAGAGTTACTACAGTTTGGGCAGAGAGATTTTTAGGCTAATAGGTCATCTGATCTCTTGCTTCATGCTTAGCAATAAACCCTTTCTCTCTTTGAAACCCTGGTGTCTCAGGCATTGGTAATTTGAGTGCATCAGGCAGAGAAACCCCCAATTTTGAGTGACATCATCCTCTGCAAAAGTCTGCTGAGATCTACTGGCATCTTTCCAACTGAACATCTCTGTCTACATCACAAGGGTACTGTATTATAATATAAATTTAATGATCCGAGACTTAAGCTTTGTTAAATACTTCCTGTGAATAAACAGCTTACTGGGATCAATATTTTCTCACCTTATTAGGTTAAATTCCTTTTAAAATATACCCAATGTATCAATAGATCCCATAGTTGTGCAGAGTCTGGAAAGTGCTGTTGCTGTTAAAAAGTGGCAGAGAGAACCTCCTTATTATTGGACACTTAGTCTTTATCCTTCCTGGCACCTCCTTATTAAAATGCAATCACTGCCCAAACGTTTCCCAGAGACCACCACACAGACAGTGTTCACAGCTTGAACCAGTGGGTTATTTATTTATTTCACATTTAAAGAAATTGAAGTTTTTACCACTGCTCCCCATTTGATATATGCCATTCATATCAACTTTACTTAGTGCTATCCAACAGGCATACATTTAGTTAGTGCATTAGTTTTTTCTATCCATAACTCAGTTTAAGCCTTAGATGACTCAGTGCCACATTGGCATTTTCTTTCCATCGTCTGTGCTATGAAGAACAGATTAAAGAATATTTTTAAGCACTTAACCCATGTTCACTGGGAAAAAAAATACAAAATTCATTTAAGAAAAAAGAAAAAGGAAAAATCTATAACTACATGAATAAGTGATAACATCTTGTTAATATTTTGTTATATGTTCTTCCAGACATATACTGTACAATACAAATGTATATAAATGATCTTGATGAAGTTGGGAGCCTACTGTCACACCATTTGTTAAATCTGCTTTTCTCCCTCAGAGATAATTGAAATATCACGAAATTATTCCTCCATGTTAATAAGATAAATTTCCTTTACAAACAATGCCTTCATCCTCTTGTATGAATGAACTATAGTATTTAAAGTCACACCCTATATTTGAATATTTGGACTATGTCACTATTTCAGTATTAGAAATAATTTACTGTGAACATCCTTTACATATGTATTTATATGTAGTATATTTATATGTATTTATATATTTTTCCTATATATAGGACAAATGATCCAAAGTTTGAAATGATCCAAATTTTAAACATATTTGAAAATAATTAGCATTATTTTGCAAATTATAATCTTTTTCATAATTAATCTTCATGTCCATTTGCTTGTTGACAAAATTACCTGCAGTTCCAGTTCTCCTCCCTCTGACCCCCCACATACTACTCCTAGGTTTTTGCTTCTCTGATTTAAATTTCTTGGTGTTTTCCTTTATTCTCTATTCAGTATTTTGTGTTTTACTGCTTGTTGAATTGGCAAATGACAGATCAAATATGAAAAAAATAGTAATTGCAAATCCTATATAACTTAAATACAAACGCATAACCTTCAAGTTTAACATAAATCTATAAAACTTGTGTTAATGAAGTATGGAAAGAAACTTGTCTGCACTAAAAAAGTAACATATATATATATATATATATATATATATATATATACGTATATATTACTGTAAGGAGAGACAAATATTTAAGAATTCCTCTACTTCTTAGTTATTCACTTTCCTAATCTCTCATCAGAATTTCTGAAAAGCACTCGTTCTTCAATCCTGCATTTCACTACTTGAGAACTGTAATACATTATCTACTGTTTCTAAAGTGTTTGTATATAAATTACTTTTAAGGCTTTATGCCACAATGAGTGGAATAAAAATTTGTTGTTTTTTTTTTTTTTTGTCATTTAGAAAAGTAAACATGTACAAAACCACTCACCAATCTGTTTGAAATCAGTTCAATTTATGCTACTGTTTGTGGAATACGGTTTATGGCATATTGCTAAGTATAAAGTAGAGGTTAGATCTGTGAAATCTTGAATAGATTAAACAAAAAAATCCACATTTTAACGTTTAGGTGAGTGGTTGTATTGAAGTGATCTGACATGTGTCACTTGTTAATAGAACTGTTGAGAAGAGTAAAGAGATTCTATAAGCAAAAGCATAATTCTCTTAAAATGAATGGGATTGTTTAATATAGGGAGATTATTAAACTTCTTTACCTCTTATATTTGAAAATTCTTCCTTGGAATAACCAACGTCCACACATATTTTAAATAAAACTGAAATGTACCTGAAGCCTCCCTGAGGTCGCTGGGGTTCTTTGCTTTCGTTGCATTTGTACATTCCTCTCTTAAAGACCTTTGCCATATTGCAATGTAATTGACCTTTTTACGTATCTTTCTTCTCTTCTAACATTTGAGCAGCATATCCCTTACTCATTCTTGTGTCCCCAGCACCTAGCTCAGTACAATGAAAATGTCCAGATGAAACTCAGATCTGTTGCCCACAAAGCTTAACTATGTGGCTTCTATATATAGTCTACAAAGCACCTAGGTGAAATCAATAGAGAAATTATAGAGCCAGGTTTTAAGGCACTGTGGAAATGATTATTTTCTTCATAAGTTCATTAATGTAGTCTAGATATATATGCAATCATGAAAATCTAAAAATTATAATTTTCCCTTTGCACTAGATACTTTCTTATAAAAAACAAAGTTTGCTTAAAAACTAGGTGATTGCTTTAAAAACCAGAATTAGATATTGAATTGCTCAGTGTCACATCTGCATTTCGCATATTATACGTTGCAATTGTTTTTATTATTATTCATTCATTCATTCATTTTTAGAACTCAACGAAATAAAATTCCAGTTTATTTTTGGACAACATTGCTTCACATATACATCAAACAAACCAAAAATAAATAAATAAATAATAAATAAATAGCAACTTCACAGACCAAAAAAATAAAAAGAGAAAAAAAGAAACCTTTATCTTTGGCCTTTTTAACCATCTCATACAAACCAACTACTTATAGTACAGCCAAGTACATAAACAAAAATGTTGCTGGAATGCTTGGAATAAGATTGTATTTTTGTGTTGTTTTTGTGCTTGTTTTTATTGGTGTAAGAGCAGGGAAATTCTAGATGGGGTTTCGTAGGTACATGTTTTCCAAGCCTCTGTATTTAGGATAGCAATGACAAAGCTCCTGGCATGTACAGATTTGTTTTTCCTACCTCTGTTACATTATCTCCCATACTATATTGGTTACCTGAATAGTTGTAGTGGCTGATGAATTTATCTGCCTTATTATAGATATTTGTGTCTAAACAGAGAGAATTTCTGACTCTAGCCTTCCCCATTGCCTTTTTCATTTCCACTGGTCACTCTTGTGGACAGTATGTAGAGAAAATAAAAGATAATAAACATTGATTAATTTTAATTCCAATATTTCTAAAGATTCAGAAATACTACTTTCGGGTATGGGTTCATGTTGTCTATCAATAAAAATGAGAATATATCTTTTTTAAATCTCAAACTTGTTTTTCTTATATAAATCATTATTATTATAACTGTAATTCTTGGTTGGGTTAGATCAATTGCTGAAATCATATTTTAAAGAGATATTTTTGATATTTTAAAGTGATGCATTGCTGGAGTTAATTTAGCTTGAAAAAGATAAATCTGATGACAATCTAATATAGTCACAGCCTTTGTTCTCCTGTCATTCTCATTGCATGTGACCTACTCTTGATTATAATTTAGAGGTAAGTCTTCTGCTGTCACACAGGCTGAACTAGAATGATATTTTGTTCTCTTAAGATATGCACACCCTGGAGATGGTTGGTTAATTATAATGTGAAAGCTGAAGCAAGAGGTGAAATCATGTGACACATGAAAATCAAACACTATTATAGGGCCATAATTTCAAAAGGCTACCATGGGGAACTATGGTAGCAATAGGACTAGAGAAGACTGATCTAGAGAGATGATCCCCTGGCCCAGAGAAGCTGGATATTGTTAACCTCCTAAGACTGTGTTTCCATACTCCATGAGAAATTAACCCCTTTTTGAGGATGCCCAGAAGTTACAGAATCAAAATAAAGGTTCCATATGCCTCAGAATTACATTTTATATAGTTTGTATAGGATACATCTCTCCTTACTGGTAAATCTTTGGCTTTAAAATCCAGAAGCTTTCTCTTTTGTATGCTTACTGTGTTCTCTCCAGTCTTAATAAGAGATACTTGTGTTAACAAACAAAAATAAAACATAAATATATTATGGAAATTCTTGTAGAAGTTCATAAAGTAAGTATATTTATTATAATATGTAGGTAATAGTACAATATGTGAAATAAATATAAACCTCCATTGATGGGATAAATAAATTTTTGAGATTCTTACAATGGAATATTATACATCATTTATAAATGAATTGGAGTTACTTTTAAACACATAGAACCTCTAAAACACAGTGTTGAGAGAGATATTCAGTATAATATATGTAAAATTTAAAAACACACAAAGCAATATTACATACACATATACATATGTAGAAGTATAAGAACATGGATAAAGGTACATACTGATTTCAACAAGGTGATTAATTCTTGAAAACTAGTTTCAAAAGAATAAGTTTCAGGAGGAAAACAAGGAGATGTAGACTGAATCTACTGTTTTGTTCTTAAAAAAAAACTGAAGTTAATATGACAAAATTTTAAGAGTTTAAAAAATCTTGGGGAGTAAATAACTATTTTGATCTTTGGTTGTGTGCTTCTTTCTGTACTTGAATTTATAAAAAATAAATTAAACATTGAGTGTTAAAATGGAGAAATACTTACATAATTCTCAATTATATCATCCTGGAATATGAAGAGGGCAAAAATCATGCATAGAGCTAAAGCATCTGGGAATATGACCTGAAAAGAAGGGTAAATGAAATTAGTATCAATTTATTTCATTAGCATAGATATCAGTCTTCACAAAATTTTGAGTGCACATACAACTGCTAGATGACTTTTAGTATGGAGAACTGCAATTTAATGAACATGAGAAACGTTACCTGCATTACAATTATAAACTCTCAGCTATCACATAGGAACTCAGTCTTAAAGAGAAAAACTTAGAATTTGACTTGGTCAAGAATACAACTAAAATATCCAGCATTATCATGTGTCGTAGTAAAATAAAAATATTAGCTATTATCTCAAACTTTGAAACTATTTTGGTGCTTTGCCATCTGGAGAATTGTTTGCAGCTTTATCACAGTATGAGGTAGCTAAAATTAAAACAGGAAAGGTCCAAAGAAAGGTTGCTAAAACAGCACAGAGAAAGAGAATAGGGAGAATTGTAGTGTGAAGATCCTTCAGCTATGAAAAACAAAATCTGAGAGAAGGAGTGTGGTTACTATCAGGGACAGTCATCCAAGTATGTTATAGTACATGTTCCAGTTTGCTAATGCTGCCTGTTATGCAAAATACTAGAAATGGATTGGCTTTTATAAAGGGGGTTTACTTAGTTACAAAGTTACAGTCTTAAGGCCATAAAAGTGTCCAAGCTATGGCATCAACAAGTATACATTCACTGAAGAAACGTCAATGGCATCTGGAAAATGTCAGCTGGGAAGACATGTGGCTGGCATCTGCTGATCCTGGGTTATGTTCCAGCTCCCCTCTCAGTTCCCGTGCATTCTTCATAGTGTCCCTTTTGGCTGTAGCAAGCTCACTCCTGTCTGAGCTTATATAGTGCTCTAGTAAACTAATCAATGCCCAAGCTGAATGGGTGGGGCCACACCTCCATGGAAATGATCTAATCAGAGTTATCATCTACATTTGGGTGGGTCACATCTCCATGGAAACACCCAATCAAAGAATTACAATCTAATCAACACTAATGCATTTGCCCACACAAGATTGCATCAAAGATGTAGCATTTTGGGGGACATAATACATTCAAACTGGCACGTTCCACCTCCTGGACCCCAAAATGGCATGATCTTTCCATATACAAAATACACTCATACCATCACAATATCAAAAAATCTTAAATCATTTCAGTAACAATAAGTACAAAATGCTATCAAAATCAGTTACAGGCATGGTCTGTCCTAAAGCAAAATTCCCTTCTGGCTGTGGACCTGTGAAACTCAGAACATCTGCTTCCAATATACAAAGCAGGGACAAATATTCCCATTGCCACAAGGTGAAACAGTAAGGAAAATTGTTTAAAGGACCAAAACAGTTCCTAAAGCCCGCAGGACAAACTCCATTAGATTTCAAAGTCTGAGAGTCATTTACAGAATGACATTGCATCCTTGGGGCTTGAGAGAGTGGGAGTCTAACCCTTCCTAAGGGCCTTTGCAGCAGCCCTTTTCTCTCCAAATGCTGGGTTGAGTGCTCCAACATATTCACACATTGGGGAGACCACCTTCTCGGTCTCACCCTCCTCAAACATCAGGGCAGCAACCAGATTCTCTTCCATCTCCTGGGCACACACTCAACCCCTTTAGAAGAGTGGGGTAGTGGCCAGGCTCTCCCCAATCCCCTGGGAATGTGCTCCACCCTCTCTGAGACCTGGGGTGACAGCACTCTTCCTGAGCATTGAGGTGGAATGCCCACCCTCGACCTCCAGGGCAAAGTCACCCTTTCCATGTGTGTGGGCCACTCCACTCTCCCAGCCTGAGACCTCTTGACTCCAAACCTCAACCTCCAAGGGTCTGTCTCTGAAAAAATATTTCCTTCGATTTGTTCTTTTTCTGTACCCTCCAGTACAGACCAGCATTGGCACCATCTATAAAGATCTCACAAAAGTTCTGTAGGCTTGGCATGCATTTAGTCAAAACTGAAGGACAATAAGAGTTTCCACAAATCCTTTTTGGATAGCTCCATCTCCAATCCTGATTGTACTGAAATGGCGGCTGGGTTCCATATTTGGTTAAATCCTCATGTGGGGCTGTAGCTTCTGGGGTCTCATGTTTTGGTAGCCCAGAATTTTCCAAACCATCAGTTTCTGGTTTCTTTGAACCTAAGAGTTCAGTTCTAAGTTTATCTCTCTCCTCTCACATTTTACTATAAGCTGCAAGGAGAAGCCATGACACACTTTTAGTATTTAGTGTAGAAATCTCTTCAGCTAAGTATCCCAGCTCGTCATTTTCGAATTCTGCCTTCCACCAACAATTTTGCCAAATTCTCTGCCATTTTAAAACAAGGATCACCTTCCTTCCAGCTGACAATGACATATTCATCATTTCTGTTCAAGGCCTCATCAGAAGTATCTTTAGAGTCCATATTTCCACAAACAGCCTCTTCAAAGCAATTTAGGCCTTTTCTATCAAGCTCCTCACAATTCTTCCAGAGTCTTCCCCTAATCCAGTTAAAAAGCCTTTCCAACATGCTTGGTATTTGCAAACTCAGCAGCACCCCACTGCTCTGGTACCAAAATCTTCTCCTGGTATTTACAAACTCAGTAGCACCCCACTTCTCTGGTACCAAAATGCTGCCCATTTTGCAAAATACCAAAAATGGATTGGCTTTTATAAGGGGTGTTTATTTAGTTACAAAGTTACAGTCTTAAGGCCATAAAAGTGTCCAAGCTATGGCATCGACAAGGATACCTTCACTGAAGGAATGCCAATGGCATCTGGAAAACATCTGTTAGCTGGGAAGACAGGTGGCTGGCATATGCTGATCCCAGGTTATGTTCCAGCTCCTCTCTCAGCTCCTGTGTGTTCTTCAAAGTGTCCCTCTTGGCTGTAGCAAGGTCATTCCTTCTGTCTGAGCTTATGTAGTGTTCTAGTAAACTAATCAATGCCTAAGCTGAACAGAAGGGGCCACACCTCCATGCAAATTATCTAATCAGAGTTATCATCTGCAGTTGGGTGGGTTGCTTCTCCGTGGAAACACTCAATCAAAGAATTACAATCTAATCAACACTAATATATTTGCCCACACAAGGTTTCATCAAAGATAATGGCATTTTGGGGGACATAATACATTGAAACTGGCACAGTTCACAAATAAGCATTCCTGGATACTTGTCAGAGGTTAACTTTTGTCTCCTAATAGAATAATACCTTCAGAGAGTTGAATGAGGTAAAATACAAATGGATTAAAAGAAATCCAGCAAAACTCATTGGTCATTAATACATAATGGGATGTTGAAAGGAATGTGTCTGTTTGGGGAAAGAGTCCACCATCCCCACCCTGACCTCCGACCCAAATTTCCTTCTATGTCTGTTTTTCCTTCTGCCAGAGACAGAATGCTGGGATCAAATATAGCATAGGAACTTCTCTGTTGTTTCAAGCTTGGTATAAATAGAAACAAAATAAGCCAAATCAAATTCTGTGTGGCTCACATATGAAAGGTCACATCTGTTTTAATTGCTTGGGAATAGATATAACTTCAATAAATTTGTGGGCATCAGAAGAAAATCACACAAAAACAAAAATCAAACACAAGGGAAAATCACATCTGAATCCATAAGCAAGGGACTTCACAAAGAACTGGAGGAATGTACAGGATAACAAAAGAGAGAGATGGAGGGATTTCACAGTGATTTAAAAGTGTGAGGTTTGAGTAGTATAGTTTAAGCATAGAATTAGGGAGCCATAGAATTGGCAGATAAGCTGGGAGAGGTGACATGGAAGATATTGAATGACCAAGTAGGACAGTTCCTTTTATTCAAAGAAGAGTAGGATTAAGTCTGAGAGCTATGATGTAAGTCTCTATCACTTACTTACCAAATAAGCCTACACAAAAATTCCACCTCCTTGCACCTCAGTTTTCTCATTTGTAACCAAAACTAAAATATTTTACAAGCCTGTCTCTGTGATGAAAAAGAAAAATATGATCTTGGATGTGAGACACTTCGTAAACTGTAAAACATTATTATGCAACTGTAAAGGATCATCACTTAATTCTCAATGCATTAGGGAGCTCTTGAAGAATTTTGAGATGAGAAAAAGTATAATCATAACCTCATTTTAGGAAGATTTATTGGGCAATGTAAGAGAGAGGCAACATAAGAAACAAGAAGCATATTGCTGTGGTTCAAGTGAGAGATAAAGAGAATTAAACACAGCTATATGTAATCAAGAGACAGATTGTATTGAATTTTAGCAACTGATTAGAAATGAGAAGTGAGGTTTGAAAAAAAAAAAAGAGCCAAAAATGACTGCAGGGTTTCAGTCTTGATGAGAATGGTGTCATTAATAGAAAAAAAAATGCATAAGAGAAGAGGATTTAGAGGAAAGATGTTGAGTATGGTTTTGAACACAGAGATTTAAGGATGCCAGTGAGTCGTTGAGGTAAAAATGCTCAGAGGACATTCAAAAAGAAAGCATGTGAGAGAGTTCTGGGCAAGAGATAAAAAATTCAGGAGTTATTACTGTTAGCTTATACAATTGAAATGAATATAGACATCAATGCGTGATGAAAAGAGAATCTTTGGAAATGACTGTGTTTAGGAAGTGATTTGAACAAAGAAACCAGGGAAAATGTAAGGAGAAAGGTATTTAGGTAAGAAGACGTGCATGAGGAGGCAGACTAGATACAGATATGAAAAGTGCAAAAGGGGTTGTTTCTATTTTATGTGCCACATGGAAGTAAAGTTTGAGGAATAAAGGAAAGACCTTTAAATTTAGCAAAGTAGTAATTTTTGGTGAATTTTCATTAGAATCATGGAGAAGAACCTGTTGCGAGGGGTTAAGGGATAAAATTGGGGGTGAGAAATGGAGACCACAAGGATTTCTCTTTTGAGATACTTGTTGATAAAGAGAAAGTTTAAAATAGGACAACATCTTGAAAGATAACATGCTTACATATTATTATTATTATAGACAGAAAATGTTGGTTGTGTTCTCCTCCGAGGAGTGAGAAGATGCCAAATATCAAAGAGCCCAAGGTAGTATAGCCACAGAGATCCTCATTTGTTCTCTAGGGTCATTTAACATACAGGCAAAAGTCAGTCTTATTATCTAAACCTTTGCTATCTTTGATCTCTGATGCATATTCTCCTGGTGAAGTGTAGAGAACTACATTAAAATCGTGAGGATGCCTGAGTTTCTGGTTTAACTCTGAAATTCAGGGCAAGCTAAATGAGCTCCATAATCCTCTGGTGCTGACTTTGAGAAAGCTTTTCTAAAGCAGGGGTTGGCAAACATTTTCTGTAAAAGGCCAGATAGTAAATACTTTAGGCTTTTCTGGCTGCACAGTGTTGGTTGCAACTATTCAAATCTGTTATTTTAGTGCAAAAGCAGCCACATACAATACACAAACAGATGAGCGGGGCTATGGTTCCAATAAAACTTTATTAAAATCAGGCAGCCTACCCCTGCTCTAGGGGTATGAATGTTGTCACTAATAGAAGTTGAGGTTCTTGAGATGGGGAGTTTATCCCCAATTATCTAGGTTGGCCCAATCTTATAAAGGTTCTTATACAAGGGAGGCAGGAAAGTCAGTTAGAGAAGGAGATGATGGAAACAGAGGTAGAGCAGGGAGACATTTGAAGATGCTTTGCTGCTGGCTTTGAAGAAGGAGGAAGAGGCTGGGGGGCAAGAAATGCAGTCAGCTTCCAGGAGCTGGAAAAGGCGAGGAAACAGAGCTTCCAGGAGGAATGCAGCCCCTGAACACCTTGATTTTAGCCCAATAAGTCCATTGTCAGCTTCTGACCTCCAGAACATTAAGAGAATAAATCTGCATTGTTTTAAGCCAGTAAGTCTGTGTTAATTTGTCACAATAGTAATAGGAAACCAATATGCCTGTCAACATACTTGGCCCTTCTTTTCAAAGGAATAATTTCAGGCAGGCTAAATACCATTTAATTACCTTAGTTGACCTTGTTTGGTGACACAAACAAGACCAATAAATGACTTTTTTTCCTAGATTAATATGAATACTGGAAGACAGATGAGCCATCTCCTTTTGAGTATCTTCTTTCTACAAAGGACTACATAAAGCTGAATAAAAAGAGATCATCTTTGTCATTATATGGTGAGAGCCTGCCTGAACATAGCACAGAGCAAAGCATTATCAAGAAATTAAAAAATCAATTCTTGAGGTCTTTGGTTAACCCTTTGGATCCAGCCATCTTAGTTTCATAATTCTATAAAACTAATATTTTCCTGTAATAAAATTTGAGATGAATTTATACTGATTGTGTTGGAAAAATCCTGCACCAATACACAGGATGTGAGTTATAAGACAACTTAAAAGGCAAAAAGTGAAGCTAGGATTAATTTGAGTGAAACATGTTGAGATAGTGTGACGTAGGTAGGATTGTTGGAGTTCCTAAAGTTGGTGTTAGGAAGTAGGAGAAAGGAAAATTTAGAAGCAGGTGTTAAATCATTGAATTAGATAGAAAGTTGTCTTAAAGGTTGTAGAAGGCGGTCAAAAAAATGGAAGAGAATATTATAAATAATTGATAGGATGTTTAAAAAGGAATGTTTTAATAAAGAAACCATGAGTCATCTATAAACGATATTAAAGATAGGCATAAGTATGATCCCCTTCAACCAGTCGGATAGCAATATAAGAGGAAGTTAGGGTGAATGGCTTTGCACTGAAAGAGTCAGCCTGGCTCAAAGAAAAGAACTGAAAACAGTAGTCGAATTGTGAAATTCCCATGAAGAAAAATATTTTGTATTTCAAGAAATTTTAGATTTGCAATTATAAAATTTTGTCAGTTTTTTTTTTTTAGTTGAATTTCAATGTATAACTGGTAAGAGAAAATTTACCCAAATATACACTATGGCATTCAGTTGAGCTAGATTTTCTCAATACATAGGATATTAATTATTTTCCTAACTCTCCTTTTCCCACCCATAGGTATTAGCTTATGACATAGAAAAAGGAGGCGAAGGAGAGGAGGAGGAAGGCAAGGGGATGGCACTGGAGAGAAGGAGGAGGAGAAAGAGAGGCTTTACAAAAAAGGATGGAAAGCTCAATTAACAATAATGACCAAGAGTGCCCCCTTCCCTCTATTCTCAAACACTCAGCTCTTTGTATCCAGTAGAATCCATTTAAACATTTAAGCTTTTTAGAGAATGTGGAATTCCTACAATGCTCAATGGCAATTACTCATAGAGCACTCAGGAAACATTTGTTTGTGAAAATGATGTTTGCCTTCCAAATATTATCACCTCTTTAATGAACAGTAAAGTGGATTAAAGATGAAAACAGTGTTCTGGCTTACTACATCTGGGACAAATGGGACTTGAATTAAAAGTAGGGCAGAGACTGATCTAAGATGGCAGCATAGAGAGGAGTGGAAGCTAAGTAGTCCCCCTGGAACAACTGAAAAAAAAACAGAAACAACTAGTAAATAATCTGGAATAACTGCAGGGGGACAAACGTGACCGTCCACTCATCATATAACAACCTGAATTGGGAGGAATGCCCGAGATAACAACATAAAATCTGTAAGTAAAAACTGCGGTTCCAAATCAGGAGACCCCTCCCCCACAGCCCGAGCTACAAAGCCTGTTGGTGCCAGAGAGAAGCTTTCTCCCAGCAAGCAAATATAGTTCAGCTGAGCTCCAGCTGGGGTTTTAATTAGCGAGTGTGAACTGCTCACTATGAGGTATGAATCCCCAACAAGTAGACAGAGGCTTTGGGTGACGACTGACCTTGGAGAGCCGGAGGGTCACCTTGGACTAACTCTATTCCTTTTTTGACTCAGTGGAGAAAGCCTCAGCCATTTTCAGTTCCCAGTTCTGTGACACAGACAAGAGTATAGCACAGACAGAGAGAGACCACTGAAATGCTAATGACCTCTCCCTAGGGCAACTATCTTCTCTAAGAGGAAAGGGGTGTGGCCCAGCTCTACTACCTGCCTTTCATTCAGAACTTGGGGAAAAAGAGCCACACCTCCTACACCAGTCAAGAATTATAGGCTAACAGGCACCACCTGCTGGGCAGAAAAGCACAGTGACCGGAGGCATCAGAGGGTGTACCAATTTTCTAAGACACACCCTCAGGGAAACCGGGTACTGAATATTTCTTCCTTCTGGGACCTTAGCCCACTCTGGTCTGGGGAGGCCTGACTGTGGTAACCAAACAAACCATGCCTAGACAACAAAAAACTGCAACCTACACCAAGAAAAATAAGGTTATGGCCCGGTCAGGGGAACAAACTTGCACTTCAACTGTGATGCAGGAATTGAAACAACTAATAATAAGTCAATTCAAAAAGTTTAGGGAAGATATGGCAAAAGAGATGAACCATATAATGAGAACACAGGACATACATAAGGTAGAAATTGAAAGTTCAAAAACCAACTGGCAGAATCTATGGAAATGAAAGGCACAACACAAGACATGAAAGACACACTGGAAACAAACAAAAGCAGATCTCAAGAGGCAGAAGACAACACTCAGGAACTGGAGAACTAGGCACCTGAAAGCCTACACACAAAAGAACAGATAGAGAAAAGAATGGAGAAATGTGAGCAACGTCTCCAGGAACTTAAAGACAAAACAAAAAGCAAGAATTTACATGTCATTGGTGTCCCAGAAGGAGAAGGGAAGGAAAAAGGGGCAGAAACAATAATAGAGGAAATAATCAATGAAAATTTCCCATCTCTTATGAAAGACATAAAATTATAGATCCAAGAAGTGCAGCATACCCCAAACAGAATAGATCTGAATAGGCCTATGCCAAGACACTTAATAATCAGGTTATCAAACATCAATGATAAAGACAGAATCCTGAAAGCAACAAGAGAGAAACGATCTATCATGTACAAAGGAAACTCGATAAGACTATGTGTGGATTTCTCAATAGAAACCATGGAGGCAAGAAGAAAGTGGGGTGATATATTTAAGATACTGAAAGAGAAAAACCACCAACCAAGAATCCTATATCCAGCAAAACTATCCTTCAGATATGAGGGAGAGCTTAAAATATTCTCCGACAAACAGACAATGACGGAGTTTGTGAACAAGAAACCTGCTCTACAGGAAACACTAAAGGAAGCAGTGTAGACAGAAAGGAAAAGACAGGAGTGAGAGGTTTGGATAACAATTTTGGGAGATAGTAGCACAGCAATGTAAGCACACTGAACAAAGATTACTGTGAATATGGTTGAAAAAGGAAGGCTGGGATTATGTGGGACACCAGAACAAAAGACGAATGATAAAGACTGGGACTGTGTAACTCAGGGAAACCTAGGATGCTCAATGATTGTAATAAAAGGTACAAATATGTTTTTACATGAGGTAGAACAAATGAATGTCAACATAGCAAGGTGTTAAAAATAGGGTGGGATTGGAGGGGAAATACAATCAATGCAATCTGAGGCTAGAATTAACAGAAATATTGTATTATGCTTCCTTTAGTATAACAAAAGCAGTATACCAAAGCTAAATGCATATGCGGGAGTGGGGAATAGGGGAAGGGTATGGGACTCCTGGCATTGGTGGTGATGTCTGACTCTTTATCCTACTTTAGGTTAATGCTCTTTCCTTTTGTCACCTTCTTGCTATCAAGTTTTTTTGTTTGTTTCTTTTTCTCTCTTTCTCTTGCCTTTTTCTTTTGCCTCTCTGCCTTCTTTGACTCTTCCTCTGTCTTTGTGGAAGAAATGTCCTTATATAGAGAGTGGCGATGGTGCTCAATACATAAATAAGTGACTATACGGGGAATCAATGATTGTTTACTTAGGATGGAATGTATAGTGTTTGAACAAAACCATCTTAAAAGAAATGGGTTGATGAAGAAATCTTGAGGGCACGATATTGAGTGAAATAAGACAGACACATAAAGGCAAATATTGCAGGGTCTCACTGATATGAATTAATTATAATATGCAAACTCATAGACATGAAATATAAGTTACCAGGATATAGAATGAGGCTAAAGAATGGGGAGTGGTTGCTTATTATGAGCAGAATGTTCAACTGGGGTGAACTTAAATGTTTGGAAATGGACAGGGATGATGGTAGCATGTAATGAGAATAACTAACAGTGCTGAAAGGTGTGTGAAGGTGGTGGAAAGGCTAAGCTCAGAGTCACACATGTCACTAGAAGGAAAGTTGGAGGTTAAAAGATGGGAATGTATAAAACAGTGAATGTTGTGATGGACAATGTCCGTGATTAACTATACAAATATTAGAAATCTCTCTCACAAACTAGAACAAATGCATGTCACTTTAACTAGAGGTTAATAATAGAGATGCATATAGAGAAAAAATATATACCTATTGCAAAGTACATACTACAGTCAGTAGTATTTTAACATTCTTTTATCAACAGTAACAAATGTACTAAACCAAAACTATGAATCAATAATGGAGCAGGGGTTCATGGTTAGGGGTATGGGAGGATGTGAGTTTCCTTTTTTTTTGTCTTTATTTCTTTTCTGGAGTAGTGAAAATGTTCTAAAAATTGAAAAAAAATAATTGTGTTGATGGATGTACAGCTGTATGGTGGTGCCGTGGGCAATTGATTGTACACTTTGGATCTTTGGATAGTTGTACAATCTCTGAACCATCTCAATAAAAAAAAAAAAAGTAGGGCAAAATGTTTCTTTACTCCCTCTCTTTCTTATTCTCTAGCTGTAGCACATAGTATTAGTCAAGCATAAATCCAACTCCTTCTCAAACCTAACCCCAAACTGTACAGTAACGATGCCCTGGATACCACTTCTCTTAAGAAGCAGAAACATTCAGTTTAGTAGAACTTCATTCAAGATTATTCTTTACTAAGTTTTAAAGATGCCTCTGAAAAATAGTGGGTAACCATACTACATTTGTGTAAAATACTTAAAATAACTTATCTTTGAGTGTTGTCAGGGTTCCAGATTTACAATTTGGCAGTCTTCTGTGTTTAGTGCTGAGCTATTTTGGGATTTCTTCAAACTTCAGCAGAGTAAGAAAATGTCACTACTATCATTTGGGTTAAAATTGAGGAAATATTCTTATAGGATGCAGCTCTGGTTATTTTGTAAAGCATTTTTTAAAATCTGTGCACAAAATTCTCTGTTGTCAAAAAAGACCAACCATTTTCTTAAAGTTTTTCATTTTCTGTCAATATTTTAGGTTTCTGAAGGTTATTACATCTACATGCTTCTAGCTATCTTTGCCTTTTATAAAAGAGGATGCAATGGAGGGAAAAGGCTAAAATGACATCTGTTTGTTGATTAAGCTAAGGTAAAGAGAAATGCATGTGAAAATCTTTAAAGTACTTTTTCAGGGGAGAAGTTGTTTGCATTTTAATTCACCTCCAACCAAATGCTTGTCAGGTTTTATTAAAAAATCTCTAACCCCTTATGGCCAAACACACATCTTTAAGTCCCTTTTATCCACCCTGTTACCTTTTTCTGACCCAAAAGTTTTGAACATAAGTTAAAATTATTTGAATTATGTCCTTTAGGTAGGCAAAATAATTGTAAACCCTTGCATAAATTACTAGTTAGGGAAAATTGTGTGATGTTTCCATTGGCAATAAGGGAAATATGTTGTCCAATGATAAAGGGTGTGCCTCAGAAGTGTCAAGATTTTCTTATCTACTCTCCAGGATAGCTTGTGCGTACAGATACCTCCACAACCATCGTATGCAGTACGAGGAGTCCCTCCATTTCTTCATGCCTGGGCTTTTAGAGTGTCCTCCATCATCAGTGTTCATGCTAATGAAGAGAGTTTGCAGTCTCATCTGCAGAATCCCAGGGTATACTTACCAGCCCCTAGATTGGGAGAGCTAACCTGCATTATATCAGGGGCCCTCTAATTAGAGAATGCAACTAGTAGCTTGTCCAAATTCATACCTTTGAGTTAAAGTAAATAAGTTATGATGCCTTGAAATGTATTTCAAGGCATAATATGCTGGGGTCAGTTACCAGTCTGCTTTCCATTTTCATCACCAATAGTTTATTGCTATACAAAAGGCAAATATCATTGACACAGAATCATTTATATTCTTATTTTAATAATAATTATTTTATGTAAAATCAGGGGTGGTGCATTGTAGAAATATGCTCATTAAAAGATTTGTCAAATCATTTCAAATTGCAACAAAATGATATTTCTTGGTGATTCTCCCAGAAATATGCTTCAGATATATGTGTCACTACAGTACAAAGTTCAAAAATATGCTTTTGATGTAATATAATGTTTACAAGCAACACTGAGTATTTTTTATTACTAAATTGTGTGTTCAAGGTATTATACCTACCTGCTTTATATGCAAATTTATTCCATGTTCTAATAATTAGTTATGCATCCTTGTTACCCAGTGCAACCACCCCCCACCCACATCCCCCCAAAAATGTTCTGAAAATGGTTGGTAGTGGAAACTTAAAATAAAATTATGCATATGGTTTTTCCATTTTCCCTTTCTAATATTTTTGATATTCTCTTCCACTTTTGATTCTTTCTTTGATAGAAAATACCAGGATAACTTTTGTGTAGGTATTTTGGTTTTAACTTAATTTAAACAAAAGTAATATGCATAAATAGTGGTCAAGCTTAGAAAATAAGACATGGCTTCAACAAAGGTAAAACCTAAGTATTTTGGGCCCAAGCTTTGCAGGGTATTTTTTAATGCAGCTATCACAAGCCTGAGTGACCAGTAAAATACGGGATATTCATTTGGCACTAATATGTGTCAGATGATATGTAGACAATTTACTTAGAAGGTAAGATATGATGCAGTGGAAAACAGATCTGTTACCAAAAATATAAAAAGCTTTTTTCCCAACATTTGAGGCATTGCCAAACACAATGCCCTGATCAGAATAAAATTATTATTTTCAGAAGAATAAAGGCTCTGCATAAGGAACATCATAATGCACTTGCAAGATGCTGATACACACCTGAAGTTATTGTTGGTGCAGCAGCTAAAAAATTGATCATGGCAAAGAACTTTAAAATGTTGCATCCAACATCAAATTGAGCATGGCTCAAAAGAAGGTAAAATCTAATAATAAGTTCCATTGTGGTTAAATTCCCAAACAATGAAACCCCATGTGTTTTACAGGTGAACTAAAGGAGGGAGTAGGTATATTATCTGTAATTCAATAAAAGGATGAAAAAGAGACTAATACAGTTTGAAAAGCCTCTTCTGCATAATATTAAAATCGTTGTACATATGAATCCATTTAGGTGGGGAATTAAAGAAATTAATTAGTGATTTACATCTTCATTTTATAATTTAAAATTAAATTCAAGACTAATCTGAAGCAATTTTAGAACATGGGCAGAAAAATTTCTCTGTTAGTTAGCAGGTGAACTTTATACCACTTTCTTATGCCCAAGCTTCAGGTCTTATGTCTGTGCTCAAAAAAATGTTCCTATGTACATAAAAAAGGTAATTTCATGCCTAAATGGAAATTTGTTCCTGCATTTTGCATATGGAATATCCATTTGCATAAACAAATTCATGTTTTGTGGAAACACACTTTATGATTTCAACTTGGGTATCAATGGGTGAAAAATTTCCTGAATATCTGGTCTGGTTGACTGACTTAAACCAATCCTTCCAACTATGACATCAATAGATTTTAGACTTTATTTATCTCCCTAAATTCCTTCCATGAATTGTTCATTTAATATATTGCTTCATTGCTTTTTGTAAAGTGGAACTAAACTAAAGACAAATTGAAAACAAAAAAGTGATACTGTTGTGAAATTGTCATCTAAAAAACATGATCTTTAGGTAAAAATCTAGCCCCAAAGGATGGGGAGAGCCACTTTAAAGAAAAAATCCCATGTGTTTAATTGGTTGCTAGAATATAAATTGAAGAAAAAGAATTAGAAAATTAGAACTGTAAGAAACCTTAGCTTTTACCCTGTCTCATCCTTTTGATTGCATAAGCTGGTTGGTGCCTAGTCCAGAGCATTTTCCCCTAGAAGCGTTTCCCTTCAACAAGTCTCCATCAAAGTCAGCACAATGCAACAAAGAGAAGAAACTATTGAAATGAAAAAAAAAAACTGTTTGTTAACTTGCTACATGTGATGGATGGATTAAAGCACCTGAGAGTACTGAATGGTCAAAGAGTAGGGAAGGAGGACACTTCTTATGAGCAAGAACCCTGGAATGATTGCTTCTTATAATAGAATCAGAGTTTGATAAGTTCCCTAATCAAGATCAAATTCTACCTTGAAGACCTGTATACGTGAGCTCAATAATTGCAACAATAACTGTAGTTTCCAAATAGTTCCCTTCTTTTAATTTTATTTTAAAAATTATTTATGTTGCCTAGGAAGGTTGCATTAGATAGATTGTAGATGGTGCAGCTAAGATAAGAAACAGTTGAGATTTTAGCCTTTGGTGGTAGAAAAAATCTTTGTGTGTTCATATATATCATCTATATATAATCCTGTTATACTGATATCATTAGATAGCATAGATTATGGAATATATCTGAAGTATTGTTCTAGATGGAAAGTCAAACTTTGCTGGCTATATAGTGCTATATACTTAGGTATTTATATTTCTTGTATTTTAAAATAGACCATTTCTCTGCATTTGTTTGTCAGCATTATTTGCTTGAAATTTCTTTCTTTTTTTTTTTTTTTTTTTTTTTTTGTCTCTTTAACCATGTATTTAAATGAGTTTCACAATTCTTTTTTTAGATTTAGCAATATCAGGTTTGGAAAAATAAAATGATATCCAAACCCTTAAGAAGATTATGAAAATGTTCAAATTTCGTCATTACCCAGGAAAAAACACAAAAAATCCAGAAAATAAAATATGACCCATTTAAACATCATTTTGCCAGTTTACCTTGGTGTTCTTAGCTACGACTGCAGCAATAATCATCTTAATCCTTACCTACTGTAACAACGAGATCCTTCCCTAGAAAGGCACCATTTCTGCAGGTTTTATGTGCAACCAATGCCCTTCCTCCATTCGACAATCCACTCATTGCACGTAATGAGTAAATAAATTCTTATTTTCATATCAACACTAGTTTTAGTTTTAGTTTTGTTTTGTTTCTTCATAAGATTGTAGAAAGTGACTTCATTAATCACATAACCAGTTCAGAGGAACTCAGTTTGTATTGGTTCTCCCCGCAGTCCTAGAATATAGGTAAGAATTCCCTTTTTAGGGAGGGCATATGGGTTTCCTGGAAATGCTGTAAAGAGAATATCTAAATGGATTAAGTCAAAAAGGTGCCAAGTTCTCAGACATGTTACCTGCAAGACAATTAACCAAAAATCTGGATGCTGATCAAGTAAAGCCAGTCTATTTATGGCCCAGGCAGTGGGTGGTGCTCACTCAAGAAAGGATCAGCTAGCCCGTGCACACTGGTTCCAGGGCTATCAACAATGACCCTTATGAGGCCCATTGCTATTTTGGTACAAACCTTGGGTTTTGAGAGTCGAGACACAATAAGCATCTTTTTTCTCAGTGAGTGTTGGTTTGGAGAACAGTGTATGTTTCCCAGTTCCCTTCTTCTCCCCTTCCCTTCCCTCCTTCCCCGATCCCTTGCTTCCCCTTCACTTTCCCCTGCCCTCCCCTCCTCATCCTCTCCATTTATTCCATTCCTACAGTATATCTTTTTGGTCTGGGAAGAAAATATCCTTTCTGATAACTGATATTTTCTAAGCCCATGTGTTTTCTTTACCTCTTCTGCAAAACCCTCTTTTCTCTTTTCCATCATAACAAGCCTGATGAGTCATTAGATCCAGAGCTCTAAGCAACCGTATAATTTTTTCTCTTTAGAAATTCCACATCCCCTCTTTAGGTAACAAAGAGAGAATAAATCTCAAACATTTGTAGTACAGAAAAAAAAAAAAAAATAAGAAGGGGATAAAAGTTTTCCCATTTAAGAAATCCAAAGGGTCACATCCCTCTACTCTCAGACCAAGTCTCTTAGTGTCTGAATTTAAATTTATGCATTCTCTTTAGATTTTTTCCTTTTTTATTTAAAAACTATTAGTATGCAAACTTGACACCCTATTACTAATCTGCATGTTACTTTTACAACCTCTACTTTGTTCATTCCCACTTATGAAGTTCTGTAACTTGAAGTGATCATAGTGGTGTTTCCGCTTTTACAACTAATGTTACAATAAAGATCATCTTTTCTTTGCTTTCAGAAGAGTGAATGACCAAAACTTCCTATCACACTTTCCCCAGCAGTCTTAGTTAAGCCATTGCTTTTCTTATGCAGAAAACCGTTAACTCCTTCACAGTTGACTAAGGAGAGAATGGTTCTTAGGTTTGTCTTTTCACATTGCTATATTACTGTATGATTAGGACAAACTCTGTTTCATAAGGTTAACTGTTTCACTGTTTTTCTTTTTAAAGGATAATGCTTTTGAAAAGTATGCTGTTCTCACTTACACATACACTCCTTCCCCACCTCTGCACACACACACACACACACACACACAAAAGTCTGTCTGTACTGACCTCAATGCCATAACTCTCATCTGGTAACAAAAAGAAATAAAAAGCTCCTTGAGGGCTGAGTTTGCAAGCCTTACCTTAAAAAGTGACACTAATGCCATCAAAAGAAAAACACTTTCTTATCATAGAAGGATCAGAATGCAAGATATATCATCAAATGGAATTGGACACTTGAAGGCTCTTCATATCTCATGATTATTGATTGGAATGGCAAACTGAGTAATTTGTAGGCAATGAGCTTGTGACACATTGTGATGAAGGAACCATATGTGAAAGTGTATGAAATTAACAGGAGCGGTGTTACTCCCTCAGCATTTTAGAAGAAAAACACATGCAGTTTTGAAACTTTAGATTTGCTATTTCAAAGACCCTAGGAGCATCTGTTAGGTATTGCATTATCTAATCTCTAACACAGCACAAGCAGTCAGCTTTCCAGCATGTCACACCATTACTAAGTAAGTAGCCAGAAAATGAGCAGACAGGTCACTTTTCACCTCATTAGCACAGTAAGGGGGGGCTCTGGAACACAAGATGCCAACAGAAGTCCTGAGGCTTGCTAGTATCTTTTTTGAATAACAGTGAAAGTCCTCAGCTGTGTACTCCAAACTCTCCACTTCTGTTCTTTCCCATGCAAGCCCTTCCCTTTTTCTTGAACTTTCATCAGTTTGACCCCTGCAGTGTTCACAAACCACCACAAATTCCTATTGTTGAATATCTAATTTATCCCTATTTTTTCTCCTGGCATATCTTGATTTTAATAAAATTATATTCAACATGATATGTATACACAGTATTTAATGTCCTTGACAAGTTGAAGTGCAGGGACTTTTGGACATAAATATGGAGAAGGTAGTGGGAGAACAGATGCCATTTTATTCTCTGAACTGCTTCTTACATAGACAAAATTATCAAAGAGATGTTTACTTTCCGTCCTTCTAAAATTTGTTTTCTATTTCCCTTATCTTTCCCTTTCTTCCTAAGCTTTTTTATCTTCATCAATCTTATCACCATCAAGACGATGATTCCTTCATCAGCCTTGATCCCCTGTAAGTATGAGAATCAGATCCCTCCTGCCATCCTACAATGGATAAGAAAATAAACTTTCTTTTTTAAGCCCTTAAATTGTGGGGATAATTTGTTATACAGCTTAATGTAGCTGACCCTGAGTAATAAAAGAGCTAAGATTTGTTGATCAAGGGCGATGTACCAGGCACTGTGCTAAATGCTTTAAAATCACTATCTCGATTAATTCTCACGGCAACGGAATGCAGAAAGAACTATTATCATCTCCATTTTAGAGTGAAAAAACTGGAATTTGTAAATATATAATGTTTTAACACCTCTCCTGCATCTTTTCAAAATCCTTTAGCTTCATCTCTTCCTCTAGCATCTGCTTCAACAAACAAATCAAGAATGGCACATAAAGGTGCAGTCACACCGTGCCAGTGAATCTGTTTCTGATCCATGGAGGTAAGGAGCCAAGGGGAAAATGTGTCCTTTTTATTACCATTGTAGACAGTTCTGATACACATTTTATAAGATTCCTCATAACATCTTGAAACCAGTGCCCAATTTGAGACATTCTCCTATTGCTCTGTGTCCTAGTTTGCTAATGCTGGAGAATGCAAAACACCAGAGATGGATTGGCTTTTATAAAACGGGGATTTATTTCGCTACACAGTTACAGTCTTAAGGCCACAAAGCGTCCAAGGCAACACATCAGCAATCGGGTACCCTCACCGGAGGATGGCCAATGGCCTCCGGAAAACCTCTGTTAGCTAGGAAGGCAGCTGGCATCTGCTCCAAAGCTCCGGCCTCAAAACGGCTTTCTCCCAGGACGTTCCTCTCTAGCAAGCTTGCTTCTCTTCAAAACATCACTCCCAGCTGCACTCTCTTTCCTCTTTGAGTCAGCTCATTTATATAGCTCCACCGATCAAGGCCCACCCCGAATGGGTGGGGCCACGCCTCCATGGGAACATCTCATCAAAATTATCACCGACAGCTGGGTGGGGCACACTCCAAGCAAATCCAACCAGCACCCAAGGGTCTGCCCCACACAAGACCACAAAGATAATGGCATTTGGGGGACACAATACATTCAAACTGGCACACTCTGGCTTTCTTTTCTTCCTCTATTAGTCAGGGTTCTCCAGAGAAATGGAAATTTATTATAAAGAATTAGCTCAGATAATTGTGGGGGCTGGCAAGTCTGAATTCCATATGACAGGTAGGAGGCTAGAAGTTCTGGGAGGAGTGATGTTAACATCTGTAAACTGAGTCTGTAGGAGAGGCGAGGGACAAGTGGAAGGGAGTCTCAAGGAAGAATTCCTTCTGATTCTTGAAAGGGTCAGTTTTCCAACTGATTGGATGACACCCAACTGCATTACTGAATGTAATCTTCAAGTCAACAGTTTGTAGATGCTAATCCCATCTACAAAATACCTCCACAGTAACAATTAAGCCAGTGTTTGACCAAACAACTGGGTGCCATAACCTCACCAAGTTGTTACTTCCCTTTTACTCCCACTGTCCTGTGTGCTTTCTGCCTTGAATCAGATACTTAAGCAAATTATTGGCATGCAAACCTTTGTCTTAGACTCTACGTGGAATGGAACCAAGATTAAGACGCTAAGGAATTGGCTACTAGGTGGCAGATTTAGGACCAATGAAGGCCAGGATGGAAACCATGTCCCTAACCACTATGAGGCCCCACTTTACTATATATTGCTGCAGTTTTCATCTTTTTGAACCAAGACAGGTCCTCTAAGTAACTGGCCTCTCTTCGGGAATCTGTATTTTCTCATATAAAAATGGTATTTTTTCTGTGCATTTGATTAACATGTATCAATATTCCTGGTTTCTTTCTTGATTATTTTTTGAGTGAGCAACCTTTTATTCCCCTTCCTGTAATATCTTGAATGTAATGATTTTGAGGAAAAAAAAAAACACATATTATAATTGACATTTTAGGCTTTTAATTTAAATTTTAAAAGTTTTCTATCTACTACCATATCACAAATATGTTCTTCTGAAGGTTTGTCATTTCAGGACTTTCACACATAATCTTTTGTAACAGACAAACATATTATAGCACATAAAAAGTAAGAGTGAGAATTTGCATGATCCACATGTTTTAGAACCTTTTCTGCTAGTCACATTAAAAAAAGTAAAATGAAAATGCATAATTAAGTTTATAATATGGTTTATTTAATACCATGTGTCCAATATATAAAAAATTTAGCATTTCAAAAATAATCATGATAAACAGTTACTAATGAGATATTTTACTTTCATATATATATATATATATACATATATATATATATATATATTTTTTTTTTTTTTTTACTGAGTCTGTGAAATATGGTGTGGGTTTTACTCTTATAGCATATCTCACTTCAGACTCACCACATTTCAAGTGCTCAGTAGCCACATAAAGCTAGTGCATACCATATTGGACAGTGCAGCCAGCTGTAGAGCTTATGGTTTTTGTTTTTAACAATATTTCTTTCTGTCACAATTTATTTTGTCTATTTTATAGGGGGATTCTTTTTTGTTCCTGGTTTTTTGAATAGGTTTAAACATTTGGAGAAACTTTTTTGAGGTCATTTTTAAATTTGGTTTTCTCTGTTTTATTAAAATCTTCCTAAAAAACCTATGGATTACTTTTGGCAAAATATATCTATTATTTGGCCATTGTAAAACTTTAGGACGAAATCTCAAAACAAATGTATTAGACAGTGCATATGTACAGTTTAATCTTATGATGGTCTGACTTAACCCATATTAAAAAATATACTGTGTTTATAAGTTGAAATTATCTATGCTCTTTCCTGCCCTGAATAATAATTTACTAAGATTTCTGGTCTGGTTTGCTAAGGCTGCTGGAAATGAAAAATACCAGAAATGGATTGGCTTTTACAAAGGGGGTTTGTTAGTTCACAAATGTACACTTCTAAGGTCATGGAAATGTCCAAATTAAGGCATCAAAAGGTAGATACCTTCTCTGAGGAGAAGACCGATGACATCTGGAACACCTGTCAGCTGAGAAGGCATGTGGCTGGCATCTGCTGGTCCTTTGCTCCCGGGTTACGTTGCTTTCAGCTTCTCATTCCAGTGGCTTTCTCCTTAGGTGTCTGTGGGTTCTCACTTCACTTCTCAGGGCAAACTCCGGGCTTCATCTCTTAGTTTAGCATCTCCAAACATCTGGTCCTGTTGGCTCTGGTGTTTTCTCTCTAAGCATCTCTGAGTTCTCTTTAAAATATCTCTGCCTTTCATTGTCTTATAGAGGATGCCAGTAAAGTACCTAAGACCCAACTTGAATGGGTGGGGTCACATCTCCAAGGAAAGAATCTAATCTAAAGTTCCCACCCACAATAGGTCTGTCCTCAGAGAGAGGTAAAGCATCTTACTTTGGATCCTTTTAGCATAAAACTCTGAGTGGGCACCCTTTAAGAATTCTCCAAACTCCAGGCATACTACTCTTTTCTTAGATTCAAGTGTGTGGATTCTGAGAAGTTTGCACAGCCTTTAGGAATAATTACAATAATGACTAGTTTGGATGCAGTAATGCATCTTTAAAAATATTGAATAATGGATGCTGTGAATAACTTCCCAGTTTAAGCTACCTTCCACCAGTGTCAGAATGATTGCTTTCTTGGTGAATACCCAAACCTATCCATTTACTTGCAGTGGCCTTTAGGAATAATTACAATAATGACTGGTTTGCATACAGTAATGAATCTTTTTAAATTTTTTGATAAAGTCAAAAACAAAACAAAACAAAAAAAGAACAACAACAACAAGAAAAAAGAACATGACTTGTTCTTGGATGCATAATAGATTCAAACCAGCACAATATCCAAATATCTTGAAGGAGGTAATAATATAGCTGCTAAATGTTTACTTTAAACATAGGGAAGAACTCAATTTTAGCAAGTATTTTAACGAGTGTTTTTTTTTTTTTTTTTTTTTCCTTTAAATCTTTTTTTGCATTGCAGATTACCTATCTGTAAAATGGAGATAATAAGACCTACATCATAGGAACTTTGTGATATTTAATTAATACATAAGAAGCCACTTAGAACTATGCCTGGTACTTAAATAAGTCCTCAATAAATGATAGTTATCATTATTTTTACAACTATTATTTTATCAGAATTTGTCTTCTGGAATTGAAAATCACTATTGGAACACAATTATTTCGAATAGTTACAGGAGCATTTTGTGTAATTTGTGCATGCAAAAGCTTATGTATACAGCTTATATGTGAATACATACATACTTGAGTATAAGTCATACTTTTTTCCCCTTCCATTGGAAAAGTATAAGGAAAAATTTATACAATAATGAGAAGTCAATAATCCACAATAGTCTATATTCATGCATTTCCCAGTAATAGAGGACATTTTCAACATTCTGATCACAGTTCAACTTTTATTTCAATTAATTTTCACTTCTTTTTCATACCTGAATATATTTGGATAATTTCAACTACCTACCTCCCCTAGGCAGCTTTGTCAGAGAATACTTATTTTCTGACAAGTTTTCAGAAAGAAATTTGGTTGAGAATTGAGTTGATGTTATAATGGAACCTATCTGGTTAGATAAATAGATCACGTGATCTTATGTGTTCAGAAATATCTGGGTGTCTTTTAAGGTGGTGGTGAAAGGAGGTCAATGAGAGTAGTACAAGCCATCTGTATGAACTATAGGTTATCAGCACTCACAAGAAAAGTAGTAACTTTTCTTAAAAGATAGTAAAGACATAGACCTTGACATTTTGTTTGATAGGATAGTTCAGCAATTTGTTGGCCCCACATTTTTTATTATTTCTGATTGCATTGTTGGAGGGTAGGTTAAAAGTTGGCAAGCTGGGAAAATGGAGCTTTTACAATTTGTAGGAAAAAGTATTTAGTGCCACTACAAGTAAATGGATAGGTTTGGGTATTCACCAAGAAAGCAATCATTCTGACACCGGGTGGAAGGTAGTTTAAACTGGGAAGTTACTCACAGCATCCATTATTCAATATTTTTAAAGATGCATTACTGTATACAAGCCAGTCATTATTGTAATTATTCCTAAAGTCTGTGCAAACTTCTCAGAATCCACACACTTGAATCTAAGAAAAGTGTAGTATCCCAGGAGATTGGAGACTTTTTAAAGGGTGCCCACCCAGAGTTTTATGCTAAAAGGATCCGAAGTAGGATGCTTTAAACTCTCTTATAACTTCTCTTGGGGTAATAATTTGAGCATCTTCTAATGTTCCTTGCCCATTTTACTCCCCTAGCCCAGCTTGCATGACAAAATTCACTTTATCTAGTTCTGTATTGGAAAGCATTGGAATCTAATAAATATACCCTGAGAAAAAATAGTAAGCAGATATGGCATTTAAGAAGACCAAAGCAAGCAAACTTCACTTCCTCCAAGTCAGCTGTGAAGATTAAAAATATCATCCATGAATAGAAGTATAGAAAATGTTCAAATTAGTTTATTTTCTAATTTTAACAAGCATATAAAATGGCTAATATATGGTATAGTTATTGTGCTAAGAGTTCATAACACATGACTGTTGAAAGACACCATTCCTATTTTGCTTCCACTTCGTAGTCAAGGAAGAATAATGGAGCCCTGAACATTTTTATTAGAGAAAAAGAGACCTAATTATGGCTATTGACTGAAAATCTTCCTACAGCCTGTCTTATGAAAGTATCTTCAACAGTTAAAAATTAATCATGTAGCCTGCATACCAGCATGTTTACTACTTTATAATCAATTTGATTCCTGCAGCAGTGTCGACGATAGGAAACATTTTTCTTTACAGAGGATACAGATGCACATAGGGCACTTAGAAAAGTATTGTCAGGTTTAACCAGATGTACTAAAGCAAGTCATTTGCAGAGCTAGGAATAGACTGATTCCCAGGGGTGTGACTCCAACTCACTTTTCTCACCAGGAATCTTCACTTACAATGTTTTTAGTTTACATGCCTTTTTGTAAGCTAAAAGAAATAGGATAGAACATCAAATTGTGTTGCACAATGGAGCCTGAGCAAACAGACAAAAAACAACAAAAAAGAATAAAGAAACTAAGCAAATAGAAATAAAACATTAGCCAACTGCCAGGACAAATGAAATCATCTTATATCACATACCAAAGACAATCACCCTTGAACTCTAGCATCCCTAAAGGAAGTGAATGGTAAAGGTTATGGGCTCCTGTAGTCAGTTATGAGAGATGTAACTGTCTCATCCTTGCAATCATCTGGAGGACAGAGAGGAATGTAGGGGTCTCACAATGGATTCAGATTGTCTTTGTCAAAATGTAATGTGACACAGACAATGAATTTGATTTTCTTTTGTTTGGTTTATTGTTTGTGTGTTTAATATGGAATTTGGTTTTGCTCTTTTTTTCTTCTTTATTTTTTTAAAGCAGTTTTATTCACATACCATATGATCCTTCCAACTTGTACTATAAATGGCTCTCAGTATAAGCACAAAGTTATGTTTTCATTACCACAATCAATTTTAGAACATTTTCATTGCTCCGTAAAGAAAAATCCCATACTCCTATACCTCTATTATTGGCACTTAGCATTGGTCTGGTACATTTTTACAATTGATGGAAAATTATTATTATATTACTTTTAACTATAGTCCATAGTTTGCATCATTTGTATTTTTTTTCTCACATACCACCCTTTTATTAACACTTTATAATTGTGACATACATTTGCTCTAGTTCATGGGGGAACATTCTTATATTTGTACTATTAACCACCTTTGACTCCACAACAGGGTTCACTATGTTATACAGTCCCATGTTTCATCCTCTAGCATCCTCATGCTCTTGTTATAAATCATTTGGATTATAAATGATTGGTTGATGATCTTGGATTTCCTATGAATATTTCCCCACATTAAGTGGGATCTCTGAAGTGGCCCTGAAAAACCAGGAAAGAACAGGGCCGGTTATAAAGAAGAACCCATGTTTCTTAATCAAACTGAGTTCCAGCTTTCTGGAAGTCCAGACAGAAGTTCCTAGGTTCTTATAGCTTTGAACCAATCTAAAGAGTATATGAAAGACTTGGCTCAAATCCTCAAAACAATGGCATAATTAATTGATCTTCTCTAGAATGAGTATTGTGAGCTCTTTCTAATCATATGCAAATTTGTCTGAGTGCTTTATTAATGAAAGCAAAACCACCAGTAAAAAAAAAAAATGTGTGTATATTTCTCTATGTATAGAATTTTAGGAAGGAACAGTTATCTTAAAATACAATGATTTGCATCATCTGTAAATGTTGCACATCTCAGTATGGAAACCCTTACATTCCTCCATTTTACTCTGGAACCTGGGAAACATTCTTTTCCAGCAAATTGCAATGTAAGATACTTTCGAAAACTTACATTCACATACTGTATTCACAGAAAGCCAAATGCTCTACCTAGAGGGGAAAGTGAGCAAATAGAACCTAGAACCTAGGACCTGAACTTGAGACTGTCCAGGGCAAGTTACTGTAGATTAGAATCAGCTGAGTGTTCAAAAGATACTATTTTTGTATTCTCCTTTCCCCCACCCCCCATTTCAGCAACTAACCTGTAATTGAGGTTCTACACAAGGTGTCTACTACCAACAATGAAATCAACAATACAATGTTCCTTGTGGTTCTAGAATGTCAGAAAAATAGGCAACAAAACAAAACAAAGAACAGTATTGATATGGGATAGATGACATTTAAATATCTTCAATGCAAATTGGAATCTACCTGGTAAGTCTCTAGGCTGCTAGTTTAGTAGTCTCTGCCTCCGGATCTACAGCCAGGAGCTGGATTCAGTCCAGAGAACAGTGGAGGATGCTAACAAGAACCTCAATCTAAGTCCTCAACACCCTAGGCTGGTTGACAAAATGGAGAGATGAGGTAGAAGCAAGGCTATGAGCACAGAGGATAAGGCACAACCTGGACTCCTGACAAGGCTGTTGAAGATGAACCTCACAGTGTTGAGCTGGGGAACTCTAGAGCTACTTGCCATGTTTCACCACCACAATGGGAGAGTAGGGGAGAAATACAGGAGCTGAGAGAAGCAATTGTCTTTTTCTAGAGTCTTTGATAGGGTAGAACCCACTTCTACATTTTAATAATTTTGTCAAGCATACAAATAATTCTTATGCGAGTTTCCCAGAGTGTGATGTCCAACGCAGTTCAGAACTCATAAATGTGAGCTATCCTCATAAATTTCCAATTAAAAAGAAACATGGAAAGTGTAAAAACAACCTTCTGAAGTGGCATGGAAATCAGACATCCAACTTCAGAGACATTTCTAAATGTGTCTATGTCTGGACTCACTAGATAAATGAGTTTAGATTTTGTCATTAATAAAACGGAAAAAAAATAACTGCACTTCAGAGCATTGCTGTGGGAATTCAATGTTCTTAAGTAAAAACAAGGCTTTGGTTTTTCTGTTACAAAGTAAGTACGCAAGAAATGCTTACCACAAATAATCACAGGGTATTATATATTATATATTCCCTATATTCTTATATCTTGTAGTTCACAGTTGATGATGATAGTAGGAATAGGAAGTATGACTTACTTGGATTTTATTCTTATTTTAACAGATGACCTTCCAGTGATGAACTGAAAGGAATTTGGCCAAATTACAACATGTCAGTTCACTTTAAGACTTGTTTATTGAATTATAGAGAATGTTTTTGGAAGCATTATTTGGGCTGAGGCTGCTCTGTAGCTGTTGGCCACAGCTTTTTTAAGGCAGCCCCCTTGCAGAGCAGTTGGATATAATGTCAATTGTCAAGGCTTGTACTTCTGGAGTTCTCATTTACTTGCATATAGCAGGCTTTTCCTACAATGCAATGCCTGTCTTCTCTATTTTTGCAGAATGATGCTGTCTGTCCCAGTTTCCCTGTCCTTGCCCTTGACATACCACCTCTGACCTTGTATTTACCTGCTTCACTCCCTTCTTTGTCCCTTGCCTTGCATCTGTCTCCCTTCCTTTCTCTCCCTTTCCCTCACTCGCTGTGCTCCGGCACCTGTTCTTGCCCATGCCCTTACCTTTCTCAGCCTCCACCCCTCTCTACCTTTGCCTTTGGTGGATAATCAGCTTCAACAGATTGTCCTAGATTCTGTTAAAAGTATTTGTTGAAGAATTTTCCATGAATTGTCTATTCTGCACATTAACCTTTTGTGAATTGACTTTTGTGAGTCGGCAAATTGAGAGACGACTTGAAAATCTCAATACCAAAAAATCATATTCTTCCTTTTTTATTGAGACTGTATTTACCTGACTCAGTTTTTGAAAAACTTTCTGTTCACCACAGAGCTCCAATTCCTATCAGTCTTTTCTTATCTTTCACATTTTTTCCTTTCAGTTCCTTGGGAAGTAATTTTTCTGAGCCAAGTAATGAACATGAATAGAGAATCTATGTACTTTCTCACCAGCTTTTTTGCCTACTTAGGGCTTTGATTCCTTTTAGCAATGTTTGTTCTGCTCTTAAAAGTCTAACCATCATTCTCCTTGACAGGGAAATGGGATAAAAGTTCTTATTCTCATCTTTCCTTTTTCTTTTTCGCTCCCCCTTTTTTTGTCTCCTCTTCTTCCTACTTGTTCTTCTTTCCTTTCAGCTCTAAACACACAAATATCATCCCCTTTCTTGTTCTTATTAATTTTAGATTAGTCTAAACTCATCATGGCCTTGGGCTTCCAGACACTGCCCTTAATCCTGCAGAATGGTACTTTCATTTGAATAGTCTCTAAAATCTGAGTTACTTGGAGAGCTCCCTTTGTATCCACCTCAATTTCCTTTATATACGTCTTTCTTTGTTATATGAATCTTATTAGATAAAATGCATTAATTTAAGAAAAATATTAAAAAATAAAAATACAGAACACAATGAGAAGAAAAAACATACACATAATCCAACCAACCAAGGATAGCCACCAATAATATTTTAAATAGAAAGAGATTCTGTATTAATTGATTTGTTGCCTTCTTTTATTCATTTTCTGTATTGTGAACATTATTTTTAAGGCTTTCAACAAGTATTTCTCAAAGTTTCTTCCAGAAAAGATTTTATAAGGTAACAACTTCATGCCATATATTGTTGATTACTTTTATTACTGGTCAATTTGAAATTTTCTACATTAATTGGGAAATTATATTACTTTTAAATTTAAATTTCTAATCTTTCCCATAAGCTATTTTTCTTTTTAAGGTGCTTACCTTTTCAGATAGATCAGTAAGGGCCTATAAATATATTTTAGTTACTTTTGTCACACCCTTTGTTTTTCCTTTGCCTTTCAATTTTATTCATGATGATTTTAATTTTAATGTAGTTAAATACTTACATTTTTCTTCTCTATCAGTGTCATTCATGATTTTTCCCAACAGTTTTTTGAAAAGTTTTACACCTATACAAATATTGCAAAAGATGTGCAATTAATATTTGTACACCTTTTATCTAGAATTACTGATTTTTAATATTTTGCCACATTTATTTTTTCTCTCTCTCCTCTCTCACTCCCTTTTCTCTCTTGCTCCCTTCTGTCTGTCTCTCTGTCTCTCTCTCTCCTCTCTCTCTTTTCTCTTGCTCTCTTTTTCACACACTCACACACACACACACACACACACTACAAGTTGCAGTACTTCACCTCTATTTCAGCATATATGTAAAAGAACAAGGACCTTATTTTACATAATGCAATGCCATCATCATACCCAAGAATTTAACACTGACAAATAATATAATCTAACATAATTTATATTTCAAATTTTCCATTTATCCTAAAAATATTTTTCATAGCTTTTTTTTAAAAAAAAATTCCTATCCAGAAGGTAATTAAGAATCACACATTATTATCTGGTTGTAAAATCTCTTTAAATTTCCTTTAAGCTAGAAGAGTACTTGAGCCTTCTTTTTTGGGGGGGGGCCATAGCATTGACATTTTGAAAAGTCCAGGGTAGTTGACTTATAAAATGTGCCACCATCTGGATGCACCTCTGGATATGTTTTTTTATGATTAGATTCAGGTTAAATAGTTTTGGCCATTGTGCTCCATGTGTGATGTTTTGTACTTCTCATTGCATCACATCAGTAAACACATCACATAGTTTGTCTCATTACTGGTGATAGGTTAAATTTTATCACTTGTGCAGTGTCCAACCAGAGCTCTCCATTCTAAAGGTAAGTTCCCTTTCCTCTGTAATGAATAAGTAATCTACAGAGTGATGATCTGAGACTGTGAGAATGTCACAGTGGTTTTAGCAATCATTGAATGATTCTCACCTGAATCAATTATTACTTTGGCAGTTGCAAAATGGAGATATCCTAATTCTATTTTTCCCTCTACATTTATTAACATTCTTTTAAAAAGAAGAATGTTCCCCTCTGTTCCTTCTCCTTTTTTTTTTTTTTTTTTGAGTATCACAGAGAATTAATGGATCTTTGTTTCATTCAAGGTATTCAATCTATTTTTTCAATTGATACCTTATTTTATTCAATCTATTGCTGCCATTATATTTTTAATACCACAAATGTCCCAAATTTAGCCAGTGGATTCCCTTCATTATGAATGAAGAAATACCAATCTCTCTTTGAAAACTTCCTTGCTTTCTGACAAAATACATTATTTCTGGTTCAGCTAATTTTCCAGGGAATCCTAGTTCCTTTCAATAGTGATTAGAAAACTGACCTGGGTGCTATGTGCGCTCATTGCTACCTTGGTTTTCTTGCTTGTAGGTTCTTTCTGTGACCAGATTTAGAGGGAATATATGTAAGCATAACTTCGTGTTGATATCTCTACTTCAAACCCAACACTCTTCCTCATCCTTTATCTTTCCATATTGGTATGTCCCTTTGCCTATAGTGACATCCCTGGCTACTAAAAACATCATTATATTTATTCATTTGTTGTATCCTACAATAAACACAAAAAGTTCAATAGTTGCTATTCCAATATCAGATCAAAATAAACATGCTAGGTAAACCTACTATGTAAATTCTCTGAGATTCAGCTTTTATAAAGTGGGGCATAATAATGATGCTCTTATGAGACTCTTTTGAAGATGTATATAAAGATACATATAAAGTCCTTTACAGACTTTCAGGTCCTCCAAGAACCAATGTAAACCATGATAGCTGTGACACCTGGGAGGGTGCATTTATGCCTTTGTTTTAAAACCAAAGCAGCACTCCTTTCATCGCCAATGCTCTGTAAATTGGTACACAGAGATCCAAAGCATTACTGTTATTTCTTGGTTATCACTAGGAATTTTTTTCCCTAGTTTTCCTTACTTCACTTCATAATGTTCTGCTTTGAACTATTTCCATTGATTTCCTTGGAAACAATTATGATTCTGCAAGCTGAGCATTATAACTTGAAATGAGCAGCCAATGAGGTTATCGTTTCAAATTCTGTTTTTATGCAAAAGTCTCCCTATAAAATAAAAAGGGAGAAAAATAACAAAATTTAAAGAAATATCACAAAAAAGCATTTTGCTTTTTTTGGTTATCAAAATCAATAGAATTAAGACATCACATTAGTAAATGAGGTTAGGAAATAAAAGCATTAGATTAATCAACAAAAATGTTAATGCTATACATAAACAGAGTCTTAATGAAAGGAGAATTTATAGGTCCCTCAAACATATCACTTTTTTAAAATATATGCTGCAAAATTCTCCTTCCCCCACCCAGTAATTCTCCTTCAGAGCTGAGATGAGGGGCTTGTACTTAGGTATGAAGTCTATGTTCTTTTTATGTTTTCTCTTTCTAAAAATATTCAGGAAAGTTCCTGAGAGCTCAGGGAAATTTGGTAGTTTACAAAGAGCAAGAATGTTTACTTTGTAATTTCAGGCCTGTGAAAATACCTATGATTAACAATAGCCTATGTTCACATGGTAGACAAAATAATTTTTGTCTATAATATACCAAAGAAAGTGTACTGTGTTTAAATGCCACAGATGACAATGACATGCCAGCTTCATGGGCATGTGACCTGTAACTCATATTCAGAAGAATCCTTCACTTGATTTAATGCTTTGTTGTCTAATGTTAAAATTCTTAGTACTTTCTGAACAAGGGACCCACAGATTTATTGTGCATTGGCCCCACTAATTATGTAGCTGGTCCTATCCAAAATCAATTACTCAAAGACATTTTTTTTAAGGAAGGACTAAGTGTAGATTAAAGGATCAGTGCAATGCAGCTCCTGACATGATCTGCAGCAAGTGCTAAAAAATCAACACAGCCCCAATTGATGAGAAACATAGCCTAAAAATTCAGCAGTAACTGTGCATCCACAAATGATAAACCTCATTCCGTGAACTCACAAAATGGTATGAAGAACATCAGCTATTTAGTTGCTTTTTCTTCATGTCCACCTGGAGAGAGAAAGGGAGTTCGCCAAAAAGGACCAAAAACTTGAGAACTTCCCATCAATCAACCAATCAATCAATATATACATATATACATACATAGATAGATAAATATATATATATATAGGTTTATATGGAAAGAATGGGCTCACTTTTCCCTAAATATTCAATGGTGACTATAGAGAAGTTACTTTAAAAAGTGTTCTTTTAAAAAAAGTCATTTTAAGGTAAGGTAATTTTTACTAGTGGCTTTGCTGTTTTAGAATAACAGGATGGCTAATATGTTTTTTAAATCATATTTTTTATTGTAGAATATAGCATATATATACATAGAAGTGATAATTTTCCAAGTGCAATTTAACAAGTAGTTAATAAATTTCAAATAATGTTATGGGTTGCAGTTCCACAGTTTCAGTTATTTCCTTGTTATGAACTATAGCATATATACAAAAAGATATCTTTCAAAGTATGATTTAACAAGTAGTTATATAGGAAATTTCCAAAAAAATGTTATGAGTTGCAGCACCATAGTTTCAGTTATTTCCTTACTGTAAAATATAACATATATACAAAAAGGTGATAACTTTCAAATAACAATTTAACAAGTAGCTATAGAACAAATTTCAAAGGATGCTATGGGTTACAGTTCCACCATTTCAATCCTTTCCTTTTAGCTATTCTAATACCCTAGCAACCAAGAAAAAGAAAATTATATAGCAATTCAGTACTCATAATCCTTTGTTAAATTCCATCTTGTCTGGTTTTTGTCTTCTTGTCTTCTAATATGGTTTTTTCTTCTTATGTCAGGCATTATTCTAAGTTATGCATATGTATTAACTCATTTAATCCTTACAAAATAGTATGATGCAGGCATTAGTCATTATTTTCTGGTGTAGAGAAACAGAAAGTAGGGCACAGAAATGTGAAATAACTTAGCAAAGCCATGGTCAAGGTAGGAAGCAGGTTTCCCCTTGACAATGGATGACAGAGCCAAGGCTTTGAACAATACACTTCATTGCCTTTCTAGCAAAAGCAGGCTTTGGTCAGGATATCATTAAACTTTTTCCTAGTGATCCAGGCGTCTCATTCAAAATTTTCCAATGATCAGTCTCAAACCTTGCATTCTGGCTATTGTCTTTATGAGGCCCTTTCTGGGAGAAAATGTCTTGGAATAGATACAGAATTTTATTTCTTTAATTTCACCATGCTCTGTCTAAAAAGCACATTTTACAGATGGAATTAGCCCTTGTCTAATGGTTCTCACAGACCTCTTCTTCTCAGTTTCCCCAGTCTCCAGATTGGGGAAAACATACATGGCAAAGTAACCAAATTAGCCCAGACTCTTAGGTTGCCCTGGCCTCTCCCCTCTGCCAAGAAACAGACTTTACTCTCGGGGGATGTCAGATGAGTAGCTCCACAGATGCTAAACTTCCTGCAAATTAAACCCACAAAAGGGAAAAAAATTACAATTACAGCAAATGCCAGTCTGCTAATGGTTTCAGTAGGGACATTAGTGAATTAAACAGGTTTGGGAAACTAAATCTCTTAATTTTGTTCTGTCAGTGTGGCAAATTATCCATATTTTAAAACTTATTTATATTTTTGTATGTTTTCCTTTAAATCAATTGACAACACAGTCCTTTGTTTTCTTCTTTAAAATGATAGACTGTTTGTGTGGCTGTCTGGTTGGCCATTCTCAGTTGACCTCTGCTTCCAGCCAACTGCTGCAATTAGTTGAAGGATAATTCAGCATATTTTTATACCTGTCAAGCCAGCTTTATACCAACATCTGCCTTGACAATTCAGAGAGAAATCAGTGCATATTTACTAGGGTTCATAACGAAAATGAAAAATTTAAGCAGTGCAGGTTAATTGTCCAACTTAACGGCCAGGTGTAACAGGCTTCACCGTTCAGCCATCACCTGCCACATTCTCCTGCCACTGGGTTTGTTTTTACCCTTTCTTTGTCTCCTTGTCAGTCAATACATAGCACCGTGTCTAAATGTAGAAATTGTTTAATCTGTAGCTGGTGAACGAAAATACCACATAACATTAGGCAAAATAATTGAAATGGGGTGTCTGAGGTAAAAACATGTAGCTCAGTCAGCTGTGCTTGGTAAAGAGACTAACTGGAACTTTTTTTGTTGTTTCTTTGAATTTTTCCACTCTCCACATCGTTGTACTCATTTCATGTGTTCCTAATGTCTGAAGAAATTCTGAAAACTCTCTTGTAAGCCAAACACAGTGATATTAGGAATCAATGCATTTCTCTTTTTCCAAAGTTCTTTTGTAGCAGCTTCCAGATAGTTGCTTGAAAATAATAGATTCTCCATAGTAAGTTATGGCATTGACTGTCTCATATGGTATGTATAGTTTCAGCTTTTTAAATGGAAGTAGAATAAGATACAGTACAGTGTGATGTGAGATATCTGGAAGTACAACATGACTGAAATCTAATTCCCTTGCCCCTCACCAACCCAATGCAAGTACTTACACCATTTATCTTGATTTTGTGAGTTCAGTTAGATAATTTTGGGGGCCTTTCCAATTGTAAAATTGTATGTCTAATTGGTCAGTCCATTTAACTCTGGGTTCATATGAATCACATAGAGATGTTCATTAAATTTTATAGACCCCCAGGCAACATCTATAGATATTCTGTTTCAGAGGGTCTAAAGAAAGGCCAACATATCCGTGTTTTAACAAATTTCCCGTGGGTTGCTAATTCAGGTCCTTTGAAAAATCACAATTTGGAAAACATTGTCACAAGGTCACCTTGAGATCCCTGTAACTTTCTTTTGTCCTCTATTGCTCCTTATCATCTTCATGGTCAACTAAGTTTTATGAAGCATCTATAAAGCATCCATCTTCAGTTGCCACTGGATATAGAAACACACCCAAGACATGAGAACTACCATTGAGGGATTACAATATACTTTGGGATAATGATGTCCACAGACAAAACTATACGGAATGAAGTAGCAGAAAATGAGTGGTAATCCAATGGTACAAAAGTGTCATAGAGTTTAGTGAGAGATTGATCACTTAAGGTATTGGAAGTGTCTTCCTGGAAGAAGTGAGGCTTGATTTCAGTCTTGAAGTAATAGCTGGACAAAAGGAGAAATGGACCTTAAGACCAACAAAAGGCATTAACAAAGGAATAAGGATGGAAATGCATACAGAATATTTAAAGAGAAGGGGCAGGGATAATCTTTGTTAGGTAGCCATATAGTTGCAAGGAGTCAAGAGCAACTACAAATAGAACAAGAAAAGAACTCAAAAGGCAACAAGGGCTGCAAGAAATATGGAGCTGGGATGCTCTCTTTCTCTATTTTGGGGTACATGAATATGAAATCTCCTCTTCTCTGAGTGGTCAGCCTTCATTTTTCTTTTTCTTTGCAGTCCTTCTCTTTCATTACCATGTGGGATAATTTAGTCCTCACTACATAGTGCATCGTGCATATTTATACAGGGCGAAATGCACCCCATGTATAGCACAGATTCTTGATGAGCAATTTAAGCATAACTCTTTTCATGATCAAGTATATTTAGGATTTGTGCATGTGTGTGATGTTTGATTTAACTAAGACCAGGGCACATAGTTTGTTAGCATACCAACAGTACCATAAATTCATAAAAACTAGAATGAAAGTTATGTCAGAGAGAGGATAACCCATTTCTGACATTCAAAGTCAGAGAGGTGGTTATTTTAAAAGAAATTAATCCATCTTTTCAGTAATAGATGTTTAATCTGATTTTAAAGACCAAAGTGAAGAGACAGCCACTGGCCAAAAGTAGAAGACACACCCTTTTTCTTCTTTCTCCTCCTTCAAGTGACCTAATTCAACTATCTCCCCTATCCTTATCTCTCTCAATCAGAAGAAATTAAGGCTGAGTTCACTATTTCCTTTTTAGAGAATCAGGGACTGGTCTTCTGAGAAAAGTATACAGATAGGCTCTAATGGATAAAGTTTCTACAGATGGTTCCAAATCTGGAATGGTTGGTGGGGGTAGAGAATAGTAAAGTGGTGCAAAACAAGACTGTTTCACAGTAAAAGTTATGGACAAGAAAATAACCCAGACATGTATATAGCAAAAGAACTTTTTGGTAGGTAGGACTAAGAACAAATGTTCAATTAAATTTAATTAGTAAACATTAATCAAATGCACACTACTCACAGGTGCTGAGATAATAACTTTGAAAACTCTCAATGGTTTTAAATTTTCTTGAACTGGCTCTTCTTTTCAATGTTACTTTAAGTTTTCCCTTCCCTTCTTGGCATATGAGAAGAAGATAGAACCTCAAAGGTGAAAGATTTTGTATAACATTAAATAGCTTGGATTATCCTGTAGGCAAAGGAGGGCCAATGAGGATTTTTGAGTACAGAAATCATCTGGACACTTTCTGAACTCTATTCTGAATAGATTAACTTATTGACCTATGTTGAGCCTATTTCAAAGTAGAGACTGGAGACTTCCAGACCAATTAAGCCATTATTGCAAAAGCATGAGGATTGATTGTGGTGGTAAAATGGAAAATAACAGGAGATTTCATTGAAATTAAGACAGAAGAATGATTTGTTCTTAGTTTTGGACTGTGTGGTAGGTTGAATTACGAAGGCCAGAAAAAAACTTGTAAAGAGGACCTTTTGTAGATGTTGATTTTAGTTAAGGTTTGTGTTCTGGACGCCTTCGGCTGTTCTTCAGTGAAGGTATCCTCCTGTTGATGCCTTAGTTTGGACACTTTTATGGCCTTAGGACTGTAAATTTGTAACCAAATAAACAGCCTTTATAAAAGCCAATCCAATTCTGGTATTTTGCATAACAGCAGCATTAGCAAACCAAACAGTATGGCCCAACTGAATGAGGTTGAACCTTAATCCTGTTACTGGAGGCTTTATGAAAAGAAAGCCATGTGGAGGAGCAGAAGCTGAAAATCAATGGAACCTGGAAGAGAAGCAGAGACACTGCATACAAAAGAAATGCCAAGGCCCCAACAATCACCAGCAGCCAGCCCAGAACATCACAGTCTTCAGAAAAAAGGCCCATATCCTTGATGATGGCTTAATTTTGGATTTCTCCAAGCCTGAAAACTGTAAGCCAATAAATTCCCATTGTTTAAGTCAACCCCTTGTATGATATTTTTTTAGCAATGGGAAAACTGAGAGACTGTGTGCCAGGCAGAAAGATATCAGATGGAATCAATGCCTGGGTGCTCAAGTAATAGGCAAGAAATGCCCAAGAAATATACAAAGGTATTTGCATATAATTACTGATAATATCACATTATTTTGAGCTTTCTGTGTTTCCTTCATCAGCCATTATCAAATCATTTTCGTGCTTTCGTTTATCTCTGATGTATATATTCAACATTTTCCTTTCATTAAACATCTTTCTCAAAGTCTTTGCTACTCAACTGAAAATGTGTTTCTCTTTAGGGGATCTCTCAAAAAGCTGAAGAACTCTCAAAAAGCCTAGCTCCAATTTAGAATCCTGCCTTTCCAAGTATCTTCCTGATACTTGAAATTGACCAAATACTTTCTATCTTGCCATCCAGTGTCTTTAAGAAAAAATATATTTAAACCAGTTAAATCATTCTCACATAGTGTTAATGTGAAAATATCTTCAACTCATTATTATTTATCTGATGATTTTAAGTTCCTTTTCAGGTAAATTTAGTTCCTTTTTGAAACTGAGAAATAAGTGAGAAATAAACATCCCCCCCCCCCAAAAAAAAATAGGCCAAAAAAGTTTTCACAGTGTTAATTCAGAGAACCCTACTCTCTACTCTCCTAAGTCTTGAAATAGTAGCCATTTACTCCATGGACCATGAAGCATTGAATGATTTCTTGCTGTCAAATGGTTTAACACTCGAAGTGTTTATTTAAACAAGGGAAGAACTTAAAAAAGGTGGGAGGGGGGTTGTTTAATGACTTGTTTGAGGAAGCCAAAAAGGAACTATTCATGAGTCATGGAGAATATAAGATTTCTGATTGATGGTAAGTGAAGGAGGAGGCAACTGTTAAGTGACTGCTAGACTGGGTGATTTACTTCGGCTATCTCATTTAACCACTTTCAAGATGATTATTTTCACCACTACTTTACAGGTAAAGTTACTTTTTCCCCCTAGGTTTATGCTAGGATTTTAAAAAGAAAGGGAAAAAAGAATTAGTATTACCCATAAATATTCTGTTCCAGCATTTCAATGTTCACTCAATTTCTCTTTCCTTACAAATCATGCATCATATATATAAATATATACATATATATAAAAAATTATAGTTTTCATAGCAATCTTCAAAAATATTTTTTTAGTTAAAAGAGAAAGCAAGGCAGATGGCAATTGACAAGTGCTTCTCAAACAGAATTCTGCAGGTGTGTAGAGAAAGGGGTTCTATTATAAAATTATTTTGATAAAAACTGTATTAAACACTATTAAACCAGTGAGTTAATTGTGATAATTGAAGCTGTTGATGTGCTAACGTGCAGAAAAGGGTGCAGAACAAATGCACTAGTTTTCTTTCATATCTCCCTTTAGCCCCCAATGCCCTGGATTTCCCTACTATAAAATTCATTAGTAATTGAATGCTGTCTCATGTACAAATGTATAATAACTTATTTAGCTAATCCCTTATTGTAGAATAATTAGGTTATTTACAAGTTTTGCTATTTTTGAAATTGCCGTGGTAAACATTTATACATTTACATATGTATATTTTATATATTTAACTACTATGTATATACACATTTTATGTGAATATATGTATATTTATGCATGTGTATGGATCTTTCCTTGTTTTTCTGTAGTTTCCCTAACATGAATATCTAAAAGTGGGATTTCTGTGACAAAGGATATATATTGTTTTAATATATATATATCCCAATTGCTTTTGAGAAATAGTATAGCAATTTATACTTCTACTAGGGGTATGTGACCAGGTCTTTGCATATTCATCATCCCTTTATATTCCCTTTATTGTAATTTTTGTTAGTTTCATATAATTAATTAATGAATTAATTGGAAAAATCATTATATATTGTTACCTTAATTTTCTTATGTATGTTAACTGGTGAATGGAATTCTTTTCCATATTTATTGACCATTCAGATTTCTTCATGGAAAAATTCCCTCTTATCCATTTTTTAATTAGAAAAGCTACCCTTTTATTAATGTCTTGCAAGTATCCTTTATGAATTTAAGGAAAGTAATAATCATGTATCTATCATATATGTTACACATATTTTTCATAGTCACTTTTAAAAATTAGCCCTTTTTTTCCACTGAGAAACTACATAGATGATATTGAAGTCTGACTTTGTTCATTAAGTTTAATGGGCCTGCTAATTTTTAAAAGTGACTATGAAATTTGGTTTCGGAGCTATTGAAGACAGATGTCACAAAGAATTGTATCCCAGCATATAACCTCACAGCTTATTCAATTTCAGATTAATTTCTGCTCTCCTACACCGCAATCTCATTAAACTTGCTGAAGTACAGCTAAACTTTCTAGATTAATTTTACAAACATCCCAAGCATTTATGCAGAAATGTTTGCCAAAGACTTAGACATTACCTCAGGTTTATAGCCATGATGTCTGTGAACTAAATGATCATTCATGATCTGGTTGCCTTCTACCTCTTTAGCTTTCTTTCACAACATGCTCATAATTTTCCATTTCTTGAACAAATGTGCTTCTTAGCATTATAGGGACTTTCATATAATATTCTCTCCAATAGGAATGCACTTTACCACAAGGCAGACAAACATAGTTCCTAGTTTTCTTTCACATCTCCCTTGAGTTTCCAATGCCCTGGATTTCCCTACTATAAAATTTGTAGCACCATCTACCTCTCGTTAATAGCATACATCACAGCTGTAATCTTAGAATTACTGAATTACATTAGTGTCTTGTTCTCTTATTCTATTTTTAATTCCTTGAGGACTGAGAAATGGACTATTTTTGCCCACCATTGAATCCTGATCTGTAACACAGAGCCTAGAAGACATAAACTACAGAAAAGGACAATAAAAATAGACAAGATGAATAGACCTATAGCAATTAAAGAGATTGAATTAGTAATTTAAAAATTACTCACAAAGAAAAGCCTAGGCCCAGATGGCTTCACTGTTGAATTTGATCCAATATTTAAAAAAGAATTAATACAAACTCTTCACAGATTTTTCCAAAATACTAGAGAAGGGAACACGGCTCGACTCATTCTATGAAGCCAGTATTGCCCTGATACCAAAGCCAGACAAAGACATCACAGGAAAAGAAAACTAGAGACCAATATTTCTTATGAATATGGACACAAAAATCCTAGCAAAACAAGTCTAGTAACATATCAAAAGAATTACACACTGTGATCAAGTGAAATTTATCTCAGGAACACACAGTTGATTTGACATCTGAAAATCAATTAATGTGACAATATATCAATAGAAAAAAGTTAAAGCTCAGTCGATCATCTAAATAGACAGAAAAAAGGAATGGACAATACCCAACATCTTTTCCTGATAAAAACAATAACAAACAAACAAACAAAAGAAAACACTTAACAAACTGGGAAGGGAATGGAACTTGCTCACCCCAATAAAGAGATTTATGAAAAACTGTAGCCAACTTCATGCTTGATGAAAGACTGGATGTATTCCCCCTAAGATTAGGAAAAGAACAAGGATGTCTGTTTTCATCACATCTATTCTGAAAAGTCTAGCCAGGACAACTGGACAAGAAAAATAAATAAAAAGAATTCAGATTAGAAAAGAAGAAGTAAAACTATTTCTATTCACAAATGATGTGATTTTGTATTTAGAAAGTCAAGGATCAACTTAAAGACAATTGTAACTAACAGGGTTGCAGGATAAAAAATCAATAAACAAAAAGGAAATGTATTTCTATAGTTCCATTCATAATAGCATCAAAAAGTGTAAAATACTCAGAATAAATTTAGCAAAAGAAGTTCAAAACTCATACTCTGAAAACTACAAAACATTGTTGAAAAAATTAAAGGAGACTTAAGTAAATGAAAAAATTCTCATGTTCATGGACCAGAAGACTTAATAGTAGAAGGGCAATACTCCTCAAATTTGTCTATCAATTCAATGCAATTCCTATCAGAATCCCAGCTGACTTCTTTGTAGTTCACAAGCTAATTCTAATGGAAATACAAGAGACCCAAAATAGTGAAAGCATTCTTGAGAAAGAAGAACAAATTTAGAGAACTCGTATGTCCTGATTTCAAAGCTTACCATAAAGCTACAGTAATCATGACAGTGTATTACTGGCATAAGAATAGACATATACATAAATGGAATAGAATTGAAAGTCCATAAACAAACTCACACATCAATGGTCAACCGATTTTCAACAAGGTTACCAAGACCATTCAATGTGGAAATAATAGTTTTTCAAGAAATAGTGCTGAGATGGGATCTAAGATGGTGGCATAGAGGGGAGTGGAGGCTAAGTAGTCCCCCTGGAACAACTGAAAAACACCAGAAATAGCTAGTAAATAATCCAGAATAACTGCAGGGGGAGAAACATGACCGTCCACTCATCATACACCAACCTGAATTGGGAGGAACGCCCAAGATCACAGCCTAAAATCTGTAAGTAAAAACTGTGGATCCAAATCGGGAGACCCCTCCCCCACAGCCCGAGCTACAAAGCCTCTTGGTGCCAGAGAGAAGCTTTCTCCCAACAAGCAAATACAGCTCAGCTGAGCTCCAACTGGGGTTTTAATTAGCGAGTGTGAACTGCTAACTACAGGTACAAATTCCCAACAAGTAGACAGAGTTTTTGGGTGACGACTGACCTTGGGGGGCCGGAGGGTCACCGTGGACTAGCTCTGTTCCTTTTTTGATTCAGTGGAGAAAGCCTCAGCCATTTTCAGTTCCTAGTTCTGTGACCCTGACAAGGGTATAGCACAGGCAGAGAGAGACCACTGAAATGCTAATGACCTCCCCCTAGGGCATCTATCTTCTCTAAGAGGAAAGGGGTGGGGCCCAGCTCTACTACCTGCCTTTCATTCAGAACTTGGGGAAAAAGAGCCACACCTCCTTATACCAGTCAAGAATTATAGGCTAACAGGCACCACCTGCTGGGCAGAAAAGCACAGTGACCTGAGGCATCACAGGGTGTACCAATTTTCTAAGACACACCCTCAGGGAAACGGGATACTGAATATTTCTTTCTTCTGGGACCTTAGCCCATTCTGGTCTGGGGAGGTCTGATTGGGGTAACCAAGGAAACCATGCCTAGACAACAGAAAACTGCAACCTACACCAAGAAAAATGAGGTTATGGCCCAGTCAGGGGAACAAACTTGCTCTTCAACTGTGATGCAGGAATTGAAACAACAAATAATAAGTCAATTCAAAAAGTTTAGGGAAGATATGGCAAAAGAGCTGAACCGTATAATGAAAACACAGGACGTACATAAGGTAGAAATAGAAAGTTCCAAAAACCAACTGGCAGAATCTATGGAAATGAAAGGCACAACACAAGAGATTAAAGACACACTGGAAACATACAACAGCAGATCTCAAGAGGCAGAAGAGAATGCTCAGGAACTGGAGAACAAGGCACCTGAAAGCCTACACACAAAAGAACAGATAGAGAAAAGAATGGAAAAGTATGAGCAACATCTCCGGGAACTTAAAGACAAAATGAAAAGCAAGAATTTACGTGTCATTGGTGTCCCAAAAGGAGAAGAGAAGGGAAAAGGGGCAGAAGCAATAATAGAGGAAATAATCAATGAAAATTTCCCATCTCTTATGAAAGACAAAATTATACAGCCAAGAAGCACAGCATACCCCAAACAGAATAGATCTGAATAGACCTATTCCAAGACACTTAATAATCAGATTATCAAACATTAAAGATGAAGAGAGAATCCTGAAAGCAGCAAGAGAGAAATTATCTATCACATACAAAGGAAGCTTGATAAAACTACGTGTGGATTTCTCAATAGAAACCATGGAGGCAAGAAGGAAGTGGTGTGATATATTTAAGATACTGAAAGAGAAAAACCACCAACCAAGAACCCTATATACGGCAAAACTATCCTTCAGATATGAGGGAAAGCTTAAAATATTCTCTGACAGACAATGACCAAGTTTGTGAACAAGAAACCTGCTCTACAGGTGTTCTAGTTTGCTAATGCTGCGGAATGCAAAACACCAGAGATGGATTGGCTTTTATAAAAAGGGGGTTTATTTGGCTGCACAGTTACAGTTTTAAGGCCATAAAGTGTCCAAGGTAACACGTCAGTAATTGGGTACCTTCACTGGAGGATGGCCAATGGCGTCCGGAAAACCTCTGTTAGCTGGGAAGGCATGTGGCTGGAGTCTGCTCCAAAGTTCTGGTTTAAAAATGGCTTCCTCCTAGGACGTTCCTCTCTAGCAAGCTTGCTCCTCTTCAAAAAGTCACTCGCAGCTGCACTGCATTCCTTCTCTTTGAGTCAGCTCATTTATATGGCTCCACTGATCAAGGCCCACCCTGAATGGGTGGGGCCATGCCTCCATGGGAATATCTCATCAGAGTCATCACCCACAGCTGGGTGGGGCACATTCCAAACAAATCTAATCAGCCCCACAAGACTACATCAAAGATAATGGCATTTGGGGGACACAATACATTCAAACTAGCACAACAGGAAACATGAAAGGAAACATTGCAGACAGAAAGGGAAAGACAGGAGTGAGAGGTTTGGAAAACAATTTTGGGAGATAGTAGCACAGCAGCGTAAGTACACTGAACAAAGATGACTGTGAATATAGTTGAAAGAGGAAGGCTGGGATCATGTGGAACACCAGAACAAAAGACAAACAATAAAGACTGGGACTGTGTAACTCAGGGAAACATAGGGTGCTCAATGATTGTAATAAAAGGTACAAATATGTTTTTACATGAGGTAGCACAAATGAATGCCAACTTTGCAAGGTGTTAAAAATAGGGTGGGATTGGGGGGAAATACAATCAATGCCATCTGAGGCTAGAATTAACAGAAACATTGTATTATGCTTCCTTTAATAAAACAAAAGCAATATACCAAAGCTAAATGCATATGGTGGGGTGGGGAATAGGGGAAGGGTATGGGACTCTTGGCATTGGTGGTGATGTCTGACTCTTTATTCTACTTTAGGTTAATGCTATCTTTCCTTTTGTCACCTTCTAGCTATCAAGTTTTTGTTTGTTTGTTTATTTGTTGTTTTTCTCTCTTTCTCTTGCCTTTTTCTTTTGCCTCTCTGCCTTCTTTGACTCTTCCTCTGTCTTTGTGGAAGAAATGTCCTTATATAGAGAGTAGCAATGGTTCTCAATATATAAATATGTGACTATATGGGGAACCAACGATTGTTTACTTAGGACGGAATGTATAGTGTTTGAACAAAACCATCTTAAAAGAAATGGGTTGATGAAGAAAACTTGAGGGCATTATATTGAGTGAAATAAGACAGACACAAAAGGCAAATATTGCAGGGTCTCACTGATATGAACTAATTATAATATGTAAACTCATAGACATGAAATGTAAGTTACCAGGATATAGAATGAGGCTAAAGAATGGGGAGCAGTTGCTTATCATGAGCAGAATGTTCAACTAGGGTGAACTTAAATATTTGGAAATGGACAGGGGTGATGGTAGCATGTAATGAGAATAACTAACAGTGCTAAAAGGTGTGTGAAGGTGGTGGAAAGGCTAAGCTCAGAGTCACACATGTCACTAGAAGGAAAGTTGGAGGTTAAAAGTTGGGAACGTATAAAACAGTGAATGTTGTGGTGGACAATGTCTGTGATTAACTATACAAATATTAGAAATCTCTCTCATGAACTAGACAAATGTATGTCACTATAACTGGAGGTTAATAATAGAGAGGCATATAGGGAAAAAATATATACCTATTGCAAACTATATACTACAGTTAGTAGTATTTTAACATTCTTTCACCAACAGTGAAATGTACTATACCAATACTATGAATCAATAATGGAGGGGGGTGTGTGGTTAGGGGTATGGGAGGATGTGAGTTTCCATTTTTTTTGTTTTTGTTTCTTTTCTGGAGTAGTGAAAATGTTCTAAAAATTGAAAAAAAATTGTGTTGATGGATGCACAGCTGTATGGTGGTGCCATGGGCAATTGGTTGTACACTTTGGATCTTTGGATAGTTGTATGGTATCTGAACAATCTCAATAAAGAAAAAAAAGAAAACAATTTAGGTTTATTAAAGACTATAAGTAAAAACCTTAAAAAAAAAAAAAGAAACAAAACAAAAAAAGAAATAGTGCTGGGGACAACTGGATGCAAAAGTATGAAGTTTGGTCCTTACCTCATACCATATACAAGATTAACTCAAACTGGATCAAAGATTTAAATGTAAGAACTAAACTATAAAACTTTTAGAGGAAAACATAGGAATAAATCATGAAACAGCATTTGGCAATGGATTCTTAGATATGACATCAGAAGCATGAGAAACAGACAAAAAAATTGATAAATTGAATTTAATCAAAATTAAATATTTTTGTCCTTCAAAGGACACTATCTAGAAAGTGAAAAGACATTCCCCAAATGGAAGAAACTATTTTCAAATCATATATCCAATAAAGGACTTGGATCTAGAATATATAAAGAACCATTAAAACTCAACAAAAAAGACAGATAACACAATTAATAATGGTCAAAGCATATGAATAGACATTTTTCCCAGGAAGATATGCAAACACACATGGCCAATAAGAGGTGGAAAAATGCTCAGCATCTTTAGTAATCAGGAAGTGCAAATCAAAAATGTAATGTGATAGAGCTTCATACCCATGAGGAAGGCTAGAATCAACAACAGTCTGGCATTTCCTCAAATGATTAAACAAAGAGACTACATGGCCCGGGAATTTCTCCCCCTAGATATATACCCAAGAGAAATGAAAATAAATGGCCACAAACAATTTGTATACAAATGATTGTAGCAGCATTATTTATAATAGGCAAAAGTTTTAAACAACCTAATGTCCATCAATTGATGAATGGATTAAAAAAAAAAACATGGTGTATGCATGCAATGAAATATTATTTAGCCATAAGAAAGGGATGAAATACTGATGCCTGGTACAACATGGATGAACCTTGAACACATTACCCCAGGTGAAATAAGCCAATCACCCAAGACCACATATTATATGATTCCCAGAATCTATAGAGACAGCAAGTAAATTAGTGGTTGCTTAGTACTATATGCCCTGTGGGGAAAACAGGGTAGTGGCTAAATTGTAAGGGGTTTCTGTTTGAGATGATGAAAATGTTCTAAAATGGACTATGATGATGCATGTGAATACACTAAAGTGTACATTGCATTGAATAGTTTCAATGGATGAATTTATAGTATGTGAATTACATCTTAATAAAGCTATTTATAGTAATCATACATCATACACAGACATTAAAAACAACAGCAACAACAACAAAATTTGCTTCAGTGTTGCAATTAAGTGTCCCAGTATTGCAATTTAAATGTTGCCAGCAATCCTTCTCATGGCATGCTCCTCTCCTCTCTTCCTCCCTCCCTTCCTCTTCTTCACTCTCTCTCCCTCTTTTTCTTTCTTTTTCCCTCTTCCCCCCTCTCTCTTTCTCCTCCTCTTTTTCTTTTTATCTTCATATATGTTTTAGTTTCCTAGCTGCTAAAACAAATCCATACAATGGATTGTCTTAACAACAGACATTTATTGGCTCATGGTTTCAGAGGCTAGAAGGTTTAGTTCCTCTTGAGCTCAGTATCTTCTGCATGGCCGGCAATCTTTGAGGTTCCTTGGCTTTTCTGTCACATGGCAATGCACATGGTGGTGTCTTCTTTGTCTTCCAGTTTCTGGCTACTCCCTGTGGCCAGTACTCCCTATCTGACTTTTACTTGGCTTATAAAAGACCCCAGTAATCTGGATTAAAGGTGAACTTGATTCAATTGAGCCACCCTTTAAATTGGGCTCCCCTTAACTTAAGTAACATTTTGAAGAGATTTTATTTACAATAGTTCACACCCACAGCACCAGGAGTTTGGAACCTGAACATGCCTTTCATGGAGTCCATGATTCAATCCCCAGCAATATCCAACAAGTATTCCACAAAGTACATAAGTTTACTTTCTATGCTTCAGATTTTCTTTTTGAGACATAGAGCCTATTATATCATATATTCTATCTTAGGAATGCTATGAATTTCATAATTACAATGGACTTAACTGAATGTCATGTTGAGAAACTAAGGTCAGTAAGGTTGGGAGAGATGGTAAATAAAGAGATGGCAAATTATGTTACCAAAATGGAAAATGATATCTGTAAACAGATCCAGGTATAAAGTCTGATACCAGTATGGGAAGTTGACTTTGTAAGCTTACTACTGAGGCTAATACTAAAGACTCTCTCCTGGGACACACAATTAGTGATAGCATCACATTGGAAAGTTCATGAGATCTGATGCCATGTGATTTGCGCTTATCTTTCTGGGCACAACAAAGAGGGCCAAAATTTAGCTACCACAGTAAGGGAGGTGGCATGAAATAAGAAGGGTTCTTATGCATGGGCTTTGCCTCTGGATAATATCTTGGTCTTAGACGAAGGACCAAATTACTAGTTAGAGCAACCAATCAGGGATCATAAGGGAAGAAGCTAACTTACAACAAAAGAAATTAGGGCATCACTTTTGGCCAATTGAGCAACCAGGGCTTTTCAATGGCATACAAAATCTTTGGCCTCCTTATCAATGATGTTAAATTGGTGCATACAATCAGAGACCAGTAGACATGGCTGGATGACTGGATCCAGAATGATTTCACTCTGTGGCTTTAAGCAAACACTGAAGGAAGAAGAAAAGTTGTAAGGCATTTGAAGCATCACACTGGGTGCTACAATCCTGAGAGGAGCAGGTATTACTCCTCATAGAAAAGTCTTAATGGAGAAATAAACTGTCATAAGAAGCTAAGTGAAGAAACAAGAAAGGCAATGGTTTCACAAGTTTAATAAAAAGGAGCAAATCAGGGGAAACTTTCTTTAAATATTTGTTTGCATGATTATTTCTTATATTTGTTTTTATAGACACCAAAGTGAAGCTGAAAATCACCAAGAACTTGTATATTGTAGATGCTCTATATTGTAAATAGCTGAGTTTCATTGGTCCTCATACTTTCAAAGAACGATGTTCTAGGTGAAGGAAAAGTATGATCACTCTAAAGAGTTAATGATTTTCATTTTAGAAATCCATGATTACACTGTCAAGAATAGCAAACGGTACGCTCTGTTCTAGGACATTTCTATCTCCCTTTCTGATCTCTGTCTTTATACCATTTTGTCTCCATTCTAAGTACATTTCTGTTTGTGTTAGTGATATGTAACTATCTTTAATTTTCTATTTCAACTTTGGTACACAGAAAGATATAAGATTCAGACGCTAACTTGAAGCTGCTTATTAGCTAGTACTTTACTGATACAGACAACTCTGCTAAATAATAACATTCACATATTTTTAATCCATTAACTATTTATTAGTGTCAGGTATACAGAAGAAGAGGAAGGCTGAAAGTTTATATTTCTGGAATGTGTTCTAAGATTCTGGAAGATGAGATGGCATATCTGGTGATCAGATTATTATTTTAGCTTCTGTATTTAACTTTCTTCTATGACATGAGAGATTTTAGTAAAATTTTGGTGAGATGCAACAGTGTAGCGTCAACAGGACAATTGGAAATTCCAGAAGGAGTTGGGACCCTCTCTTGGGCAGAAGACATTAAAGGAGAACAGTGCCATTGACAGCTGTGGAAGATCTATGTTTAAATATAATAAAAGAACTAATGAATCTCCTTACATTTTCCCTATCCTGCTTTTGCGTCACTCACCTCTCAGCATCCTGTTCCCTCTCCTTTCTGTCCATGCTCGGGATTCTCATGATGCTGAGGCCTCTTCCTACCAACATGAGCAGAGAAAAGAAATATGTAACACTGAAGTGTCACTTTAGTCAGTGGACTAAAGTATTTGCCAGTGAGAAATATTTGCATTTGAGGGAGGGAGTAAACCTACAATCGATACTGCTGTACTGAACAAAATTAGTCTTGAATGGCAGAATTTCAGTCACTTTGGCACTAGGTGAAAAGGGTACTTTTCAGGAGAGAGCTTTCTCTATTCTGCTCAATTCAGACTATGTAGTATTGATTATTATACCTGACAATAAGGTGGGCACTAATATAAAGCTAGCCACCCTATTAAAAATAAGTGCATTTCTCTTTCAGAAATTGATTTGGCATTTTCTAGATTGCAAATAAACTGATCCAATACATGTATATAAAAAGAAGATAAACTATTGAAAACACAATCTGATGAACATTTTAAAAATGATTTTTCCTCTGAAGTTTTTACTTCTGGCTCCAGGAGTTATGTGAATCACTGAACTTTGAAATCAGAAGTCAAGCTATAACTTTTAGAGGTCCCTTAGGCTAGTATGATAGTAAGCAATTTTATTTTTGCATTGCTGTGATCTATCAAGTCAATAACATAATCTTGTATCAAGTAGGATTTACCCCTGGGTAAGTAATCTCCCCAAAGTTATTAGTCTTCATTCCTGGCCAAAATAATTGCTAAAATAGGATGAGCTATTGTGTCTTTTTCATAATGTTCTAAATATACCAATATCCCCTCCCCACTTCTAATTTATTACCCTGGAAAAGCACTATTAAGATTGCATGTGGTCCAAAGAGGAACAGTTAGTAGTATGCCCATTTGGTATAAGAAAATAAACTGTCTTGAATGTATAACTCTATCAAGGGGAAAAGCTGTTAGTCTGATATATTGCTTATGGAGTTCTGCCTAGTGAAGTAGTATCTGACCTCTGGACCAATTTTTGGCCATTTTTAGAGAAGTATTGCCCAATAAATAAATGTGATTGGTCAAAACTTCATGCCTTACCAAACTGGTGGTATTTGAATCTTAGATCCTGACAAGTTTTCAATACTAAGAAGTGAGTATATACAGGGGCAATATGGAGTGAGTATGCTTTTTATCTGCTCACAGAAGAAACCTACAGAGAAAGCATAATAACAGGTAGAATGGTTGTGTATGATTTCAAGTCAGGGCAATTGTGCACAAATACCCAGGTTAAACAGAGCTATTATCACTGTTTGACAGCAACTTAGTCAACTGGAAGGGAGGAAACAATTGATCCTTGTCCTGCATCCTACACCCCAGTGATCAAATAGAGTGGTATCCTAGTTTATCATGAACCTAAGGATAAGAATTATATACTTCCAAATACTTGGGAATATCAGGCAGTTTCAGAGAATAAATTGAATTTAGAACACTCAGTAATTCAGCATAGCCAGTCCTATTCCCATGAAGATAGGTAGTTGATATGTACCTGCTACTAGAAACTCCACATACAATGAAAGGAATAAACAATAGGTAATTGTTTCTGTTCACTTGTACTGTCCTGGTTTCAGATATCATTTATTTTGTAATTTTTGACCTTCTCATTACTTGGAAAATCCACATCCTTGCTTAGACCTGAGCAACAGGATGTCTTGGGCACCACACTGTGTCCTGCTGGCTTTGAAGATGCAAGAAGAGGACCATGGGCAAGAAGTGCAGGTGGTCTTTCTCCAAGCTGACAAAGACTCTCCTAGAGCCTCCAGGAAAAAAATGCAGCCCTGCAGTACGTTGATTCTAGTCCATCGAGACCTGGGCTGAACTTCTGACCTACACATTTATTAAAATAATAAATTTCTGTTGTCTTAAGTCCCTAAACTTGCAGTAATTTTTAAGGTAGAAATAGAGAACTAATAACTATATCAATTTTCTGTATATACCTCATATTGCATAGTAAGGAAAGAATTGAAATTGTGGAACTGTAACCCGTAACAGTTTTTGAAATTACCTATATGACTGCTTGAGCCGTACATCGAGAGATGACACCTTTCTGTATGTTTGTTATATTTTACAATAATGGAAATGGCTTAAGTTGTGAAGAAAAAGAAATACAAAAAAAATAACTATATCAAGAAGTTATCGTTCATTGGCAAAGCCAATAAATGGAAACATTTTGGGGCATTCTGTGTCTAAGAAATACACTGAAAATAACACTTAATAAATTACTTAAGTAGTTAGTCCAAGAAAAGAAAGATGAAAATAAATAAAAATGAATATGATAACTGCCGTTTGTTAAATGCCATTTATTATGTGCAAGGAATATAATGAATGTTTTACCTATAATATCTAAAGTAATCTCAGAGCAATCCTAGGTGGTAGTTATTTTTAACCTCCTTTTATACATAAAAGGATTTAATCTTAGAGAGCGAAGGTCACACAACTAATAATTGGAGAAGATATAATGCCAGTTTCTATCTTTCTGTTTTGAACATCCTTACTTACAGTTGCTATCCTAAAAACTGGGGAAGTCAAGATAGGAGGACTAGTGATAAGCCATGTTAACTACTTAACTATATAATCATGTTATATGGTTAAAATAATGACAAAAATATCAAAAATAGAGACAGATATATAAATTTAATACAAACAACTTAAAGATAAGCACCCAGTTACAAATTCCTACATTAAATTATTTAGTATTCTGGAAATATGAGGAAGGATGGAGGAAAGATAAAGCTTACAATTTTTTTGATATTATAGAGGCAAACACAGTTCATAATTTCATCTTAATGTTGTTAGGTAGATGAAAATAATCTTATGTATTTTCACTTCAAAATATTATCTAGTTATCATGGCTGACAAATATATTTGCTATTTTTTATATCATTATAGCTGTGATGCAAGGAAGATGAAGAAGTAACTTCGAATTCTTGAGTAAGACATTAGAAACCTTCAAAATTCACTGTAAAAAACTTTAGTCCCTGCTTTTATTATCTATGCTGAGGGAGAGTCTGAATCAGGGCAATTTTTTAGTAGAAACGGCCTCTTTTATGACAAACTGTGTCTTTTATTTTTTTTAATAAGGTTTTTGAAATAACAAAAAATTGATTTGTAAATACCAATTCCAATTTATGATTTGATGAATTTCAAACTGAATGAATCTCAAATGCAATATCAGATTCGGCTACAGCAGTTATTGAAATATAAAGAAAAGTCCCCCAAGAGTCAGATTTTCACTTAAAAACAAAGAAAATTAATAAGCAAACACAACAATTTTAGAAGGGAATTATAGATCAGTTTTACTGTAATGATCTTACATAAAATAGGTCTAAATATAGATGGAGATTTTATAATAGGTCATTTTAGAGAATGTTCTCTGCAGTGAACAATAGCTAATCATCTTAGATTATATTGTTTAAAAAATTTGAATTTCAGGTTCACTTCCAGGGACGATGGCAGAGTAGGTAGTTCCAGGACTCAGTCCTCCCACCAAAACAATTAGGCAGGAACAGTTTAGCGCAATTATTTTGTTACTCCAGAGGCAAGAATAATGTACTGTGGGCAGAAGAGGCAGATAAATTATGGTAAAGATGTGTAAATTGCTGTCTCTATGGCAGCTGCTGGTACCCACCCCCAACTCTCATGATATGACCCTGCAGGGTCCAGTTCAGTGGTCCAGTCCCTGGCTAGCCCTGGTGACAGGAAGGGACATAAAAATCCTCTTTCCCAAGAATAGCACAACTGATTGCTGATCATGGCTTTCGATTACTGAATTCAGATCCCTGGGTCCTGGCTCCGAGGGCAGCTACTCTTTCAACCCACCCCAGACAAAGGCAGCAGCAATCATTGTTTCAAATCTGCCTTGGACAGAGGAGGTGGTTGCCATTGTTTCAACCATCCCCTGACAAGGGCAGAGGCAGTGGAGGGTTAATAGCACAGCACTTCCTCAGGACTCTGGGAGACAGTTAGCTGAAGAGCTGCATTTGCTAGGCAGACCAGGAAAGCTCAGCTTTGGGAATCCATCAGAGAAATTTTGGTGCCCTTTCTGACCCCCTCCCAAGCACTCTGGAGCTGATCTGCACCCCTAGTTGGATCCCTGGCCTTTTTGGCTGGGAGAGGCTGACTTAGGAAAGTCTTCTCCAGAGTGACCCTCTTCCCAGAATTTTCCCTCCAGGCAAAAGAAGTGTGATACAATGAAAGAAGTGTAAAAATATGTAGAGGTAGACAGTCTGGGACAAAAGCCTGCTAATGTCAAATACCTGGAGAGGGAGGTCAGAGGAGACAACCAAAACTCCTGTAAGCAGAGGAACTCTGAAACAACTAACAAGAAAAAGCCCAGGCCAAGATAGAAGCCCAGAAAGACAGGGAAAACCCTGCACACTGAGTTTGCCTTGGACAGAAATTCCTGGTAGAAGGGCTGAAACTCAAGAAAATCTCTGTATTGTCACCAGCTGTTTACAAAATGAAGAAGCAGACATCTCAGGAGTAATTTCCAGTGGTAACATTTTAAAATACTAAAATATGCAATGTACAACAAGAGTGAAAGACAGAGAAACAAGAAAGAACGGCCCCTCCAAAGGAAGAGGATAAAAATACAGAAAACACCAACAAAGAAAATGAGCATGTGGACATACTCAACAAAGTCTTCAAAAAATGATCTTAAAAATGCCCAAGGAGATGAAGGAAGATACAGAGAAATAGTTAGAGTATATCAGGAAAACAATGAATGGGTAATATGAGAGTATTAGTAGAGAGATAAAAATTTTAAAAAGGAGCCAAACAGAACTACTTGAGTTGAAGACCACTAGAACTGAAATGAAAAATGCCCAGAAGATTTCAAAAGCAGATTGGAGCTGGCAGAAGAAAGAATGAGTGAACTTGAAGACAAGACACTTGAAATGAGTCAGGCTGAGGAGTAGAAAGAAAACAGAAATAGTAAAAGTGAAAATTAAAAATAAATAAACAAATAAATAAACAAAAAAAAAAAATAAGCAACAGCATTAACAACAATGACAAAAGTGAAAATAACAAGACAACTATGGGACACCATCAAGTGCACCAATATACACTTTATGGAAGGCCCAGATGGTGAAGAGAGAAAGGGACAGAAGGAATAATCAAAGAAATAATGAGAGAGAACTTCTGAAACTTAGCAAAAGACATGAATATGCACATCCAAGATGCTCAGAGGACACAAAACAGTATAAACATAATGAAAGAATGCACACCATTATATACTGATAGCACTATCAAATATAGGACAAGGAAAGAGTTCTGAAATCTGCAAGAGAAAAGCAAAGTGTTCCAATTAGATTGAGTGCCAGTTTCTCATCAGATATCATGCAGGTAAGAAGGCAGTGTGTTGAGATACTTAGAGTGCTAAAGAAAAACAACTGCAAGCCAAGAATTTTATATTCCAGCTAAACTCTTTTCCAAAAAGGAGGGAGAGATTTAGACATTATCGGGTAAACAAAAGCTGAGGGAGTTAATCACTGGTAGACTGACCCTATAAGCAACGCTAAAGGGAATTATTCACACTGAAAGGAAAGGCGTTAGACAGAGGTTCAAAGCAGCATAAAAAAATAAAAACCTGTCATAAAGGTAACAATTTTGGTAATTATATAAATGCCAGTATTATTGTATTGTTTGACAGGCAACTCCACTTACTTCGTACATGAGCTAAAATGCAAATGCATAAAAAAGTAATGAGAGATCTACATTTTTTGGACATATAATGTATAAAGATATCAGTGGTAACAAGTACAAAAAAATAATGGGGGCGGCAGAGAAAGTATATGTGCATGCTCTTGAAGTTACGTGGGTATCAAACTAAATATGATTGTTATGTACTTATGATGTTAAATTTTAACCCCATGGTACCCACAAGGAAAATAGATAGAAAATATATCCAGATAGAAGGCACTTGATATGTTACAACACAAAAGCAAACAAATATAAAAGTAAGCATTAATGGAAGTGAGGGAAAAAAAAGATATAAGACCTACAAAGGTTAAATAGCAAAATGGCAGAAGAAAGTAATAATATTATAGAGTAACAATGTAAAATAAAAGTAATAATAATATATAATTATATACAATAAAATATATATAATAATAATATGATACAAAGGCAGTAATAATAATATCTGTATTATCGCTAGTGACTTTCAATGTAAATGGATTAAACTCTCCAATTCAAAGGTAGAGATTGGCAGAATGGATAAAAAAGCATGACCCAACTATTAGCTGTCTGAAAGGACTTACCTTAAAGTCAAAGACACAAGTAGGTTGAGGGTGAAAGGATGGAAAAAAATATAGCATGCAAGTAGTGAAGAGATCTGGGGTGACAGTGCTAATATCAGATAAAATAGACTTTAAGTCAAAAATAGTTACAAAGGACAAAGACGATCACTATATACTGATGAAGGGGACAATTCAACAGAAGATGTAACAATTATAAATATTTGTGAACCTAACAGCAGAGCCTCAAAAGATATGAAACAAATATTGACAGATTTGAAGGGAGAAATTGACAATTCTACATTAATAATAGGAGATTTTAACACACCACTCTCAATAATGGATAGAAAATCTAGTCAGAAAATCAAGAAGGAAGTACAGAACTTGAATGATACATTAAACCAACTATACCTAACAGACATATGTAGAACACTGCACCCAAGAAAAACAGAATACTCCTCCTTCTTGAGTGCACTTGGATCATTCTGTAGAATAAACCATATTTTGGGTCACAAAACAAGTCTCAATAAATTAAAAAACATTGAAATCATGCAATGTATATTCTCCAACCACAATGGAATGAAGCTAAAAATCAATAACAGAGGAAGAAATGGAAAATGTCCAAATATGAAGAAATTAAACAACATACTATTAAACAAGAGGAAATCACAAGTGAAATCTTTGTTATTTCTTTCCTTCTGCTCCCTTTGGGTCTTGTTTACTCTTCTTTTTCTAGTTTTTTTCAGTTTTAGTCCCACCAATAATGAATAAGAGTTCCAATTTCTCCACATCCTCTCAAATGCTGGAGCAATGCTTTCTTAGACTTTATCTCCAAAGCACAAACAACAAAAGATAAAATACACAAATAGCACTTCAGCAAAATTAAAAACATGTATTTATTGAAGAAATTTATCATGAAAATAAAATGACAACCTACACAATGGGAGGATATTTGGAAATCCTATATCTGATAAAGGAACAATATCCAGAATATATAAATAACTTAATAACAAAAAAGCAACCTGATTTAAAAATGGGCAAAAAAAGAGTTGAACAGACATCTCTCCAAAGAAGATATACAAATGGACAGAAAGCACATGAAAAGATGCTCCACATAATTACCCATCAGAGAAATGCAAATTATATGGTCTAACAAAAGTTAGAATCCAAGAGCTTGTAATCCTACCCCTAACAGCAGAGATCCTGATTGAATAAATATGGAGTGGGGCCAAGAAATCTATTTCAAAATGCGCCATAGTGTTCTGAGCCAAAGAGTGCATTGGCCATGCTTTGAGAAACGCTGTTCTAATAGCTGTGTGTGCTTGTATGATCTAGGAAGTGAGAACCTTGTGCTGGAATCAGTTGGGTAGGAGAAGAAGGAGAAGCAGAGAAGAATCAAAATGATAAAAGAGATACATTCAGAATACAGAAAAAATGTTAATTTCAAGATACAGTGCAAAAATTGGGTGGAGGAAGAGTTATAGGTGATATTTTTATTGTTTAGAAAATTATTTTTAATGTTCCATAAATATTTCAGTAACATGTCATGTATCATTTTGATTAATAATTTGCTTGACACAGTCACATCTCATTTACCAGGTCTATTACCATATATTTAAAAACACAATGAATTTTTAACATGTGCCTACACAGTCTGGAAAATTAAATATCTCTTGGGAATCTATAATTGGTTGTTTAAATATTTCTGAATGCATGCTTCTTCAGATAATTATGCAAATATATAACTGTGAATTAGAGAAAGTGGTTATTATAGTATGTGTATAACTATATATGTACATATATAAATACATTCTTGGTAATTTTGTCTCTCTGTGTGTGCTGTATGAAGAATACTCTGTGTTTCTATTAAACACCTGAAATACAGAATACTAGAAGTTGTGCTATCCCTTTGAACGTATGTTAGATTAATGACATATAAATGTGAAGTGAAGATAAATTTTATGTTTTATGGTGCTGTCTTCTCCAAGGCATTTTTCTAAGTGGTAGATAAAAACACTTGAAGAAAGTACAGAAAACATGTTTTTAAAGAACCTATTCAAGAAATTATCTTTTTGGAAAACGTGTTCAAAGAGTCATGTTTCTGCCTCTCTTACAAGTTTTTTTCCTAAGGTTATGAATTCCACATTTTGAAATTTGGGGGCAGAGGGATTGGGCTGAGGTTCATTGAGCTCACTTCAAAAAGCTTCTATCTCGCTCTAAGTTTCAGTAAAGAGCTCTAATTACAGGTTAAGAGTAGCCCTTCATGATCACGAAACATTGCTTTATTGATCTCTTCAACCATTAAATATGGAAGTTTAAATCCACCTTCCAAAGCAACATGTTAGAAACCCTGGTAATTTAGAAGGATTATGAATCTGAATGTGGGAGGCATGAAGGATGGAGTCATTGATCTTGGTAAAGCTCCCAGGGAGGCAGTCATAAGAAGTTCTACTGCCAGACAATCATCATTAAATTTTCATATTTCATTTCCAGAGAAAACAACAGCTAGATGGATAGGCTGCTGTATTCAGCCACCTGATTGAAATTCTCTCTTTTTTTTAAGTAGGGGAAGATACAATAAAACAATAAATTGGTATTTCTTGGCCAGTGTGTTTTATTCTTCTTGGGATGCAATTTTATAGCCGTGGTAGCCAGAATATTTAAAATGTCTCCCAGAAATGTCCAGCCTTAATCCCTGAAGTCTATGAATAGGATCTCAAGCTCATGACTGTTATGTTATAAGGCACAGTGGACCATAAAATAAGGAGATTATCCTGGATTATCCACATGGGGTCCAATGTAATCACATCAACCCTTAAAAACAGAGAGCTCTCTCTCTGGCTGAGGGAGAAGGAAAAGTCAGAGAGATCAGATGAATGAGAAGAACCCAATGCACTCTTGCTTGTTAGAAGATGGAGCGGGCCTCAGAGAAGAAATGTGAGTGGTCTTGGGAGCAGAGACTGGCCCCGACAGCCAGCAAGGAGAGACCTGTCTTACCACAGCAAGGAACTTGATTTTCTCAATGAATGAATGAACTCAGAAGCAGACTTTTTCCCAGTCTCTGAGACCTGATAAGAGACCTGCCTATCTAACACCCTGATTTTGGCCTTCAGCATAGTGCCCTCTTAAAATGACCTACTGAACTGTGAGCCAATAAATGGGTATTGTTTTGGGCTCCTAAGGTTGCGGCCATTTGCTAATTACAACAATAGAAAATCAAAACATAGCTTGAAAGATTTGCTGTCATTCAGATGAATTTTAATGTCTTCTTATAAGTGTTAAAGACAGTAGGGTAGTAAAATCGGGTAGTGTTGTTCAAATGCACTGAGGTTCCACATTTATTACTGGGTCTTCCAAATCCCACCTCCTCCTTTTAACTCGTTTCTCTTTGTTCTAAGTGTCCATAGTTCATATGTAATCTATCTTTAGGTGTAGGTATGGCATTTTCTGGTTTTACCACTATTATGATAAGTAGTTTTCAAAAGGAGATTAGAACAATGCTTTAAGGAAATCAGTTATTGTATATTCATCCCTATTTTTATGGGATAGAATGTGCTTTTCTTTATAAAATTGATTCATGAATTTATAAAATTTTGATATGTAGATATGTGGTATGCAATCAAGGAGGTAGCTCGTTGTCATATAAAAGCATGAACCTGATATCTGTATTGCTGTGTTCAAGTGCCTTCTATGTCTTTCTGCGTCTTCACTTACTCGTATACCCCATCATCACCACCAAAAAATAGAATAAAATAAAATTAAAAATTTCTGGAATGTACTGAATCACCTAGGAAAGACTTGGCACATAATAGATGTTTAATAAATGTTACTTTTCATTTTCTATTTGTAAATCTCTCACTGCACCTAGAATAATGCCTGGCATGCAATCAATGCAATAAATATCTTATGAATGGATTAATGAATTGCCTACCTGATTTATAAATTCAGATTGTCCTTTGTTAGGTTTTCATTGAATTGGTTTCAACATAATTTCAAGAAATTGGATATATTGTTTGCAGATAAAGGGATAATAACCAATTAGACCAACGATTTAAATTCAGAACTTGTAAAGCATGAATATTCTTTGACCTCACCATCTAGCATGTTCTAGGAAAGGTTGCATTAGCATCTCCACCTAAAGCCCTACCTTTGAGTTGTCATATCCCAGACCTTGCTTATTCTTGCTCAGCAACTGTCTGCAGTGGCACAATCCCGTGCTGTACTGTTTCTTTCAGGCCCATCGCATTTGAATCTCCAGCAAGAAATTGCTGTTGTTGTTTACCAGTGTTGCTGCTGTTTCTGCCCCACTAACACAGCATAGAGACTGACACTGATCTCAAATGCCTCCTTACACTGTTATTCCTGGCTGCATTGCTTTGTCATCTCCTCCTGTTTAACTTTAGTGCTCCCCTTTCACTCATGCTGTGTAGGTTCTATGTGTAGGTTGGCGGGGGGAGGTTGGAAGGGTTGGTGGAATTGTTGGGTTTGAATGGATTCAAATACTTCTTTACCCTGAACCTACATCTATACCCTAAATTCAAATACATTTATATCCTAAGCAACCACTATCCTTGACCTAGGCATTCCCTTTTAAATTCTAGCTTACCATGTCAGAGACACTTTTCACTTCTTAGGGGATTTCTTTCAGATACATTTTATGTTTTTTTGTTTGCTTGTTTTTAACAATCTGTATTCCCACGGAATATGCAGAAATGTTGGTATATTGGTAATGACTAAATCTCGATTATGTTTGTGCAATTTCAGAAGATGTGGCTGGGAGTATATATGCTTGGGTATCCTCATATTTTGAAGTAGTTAAGAATGTTTTATTCTTCTAAAAGTATATGTAGATTTTAAAGAGGAGTGTTAGTTATTACCCAATTAGGATACCAATAAATGCATCTGAAATGTTCATAGAAATGTTCTGAAATAATTGTTTATGCTCACCAAGTGTAATCCCCTTTAAGTACAATTTTACTGATAAAAGATTTGTTAATATTTTGTCCAAGTAAGGATTCACTTTCAAAGCAAACAGCCTGATATATTAAAATATAAGTTCTCCTAAGTACATGTTTTGAGTTTCTTGAATGTTATCTTTATATGGAAAAAAAAATGTGCTTTTTGTTATCCATCCTGATTTTAACAAAAATTTGGAAATATGTTATCCATTTCTCCATCCCCCATACACTTATAAGCAACTTTTCACCATGGAGTGTTTTAATTTGCTAAGCTGTATTCTAGTATATTATCACAATACATTATTGCCAAATTATTTAACTGTACCTTGGAACACGTGTCACATTCCAATTAAAGCATAAATCTTTATTCATCTGGCCACCCAAGAAGTTTTAATACATTTTGGTTTGTGTTAGGAGAGGTTTTCATCCTGAAGACTTTCTTTATGAAGAAGCTTTTTTTTTTTTTAACCCTGGCCAAATATGAAGAACTGTAATTCATGTAAATTAAAAAATTCAGATATATAAATCACTAATATAAATTGCAGATTATCTCTTTAGTCAGTGTGATGGTTAGGTTCCTGTGTCAACTTGGCCAGGTGTTTGTGCCCAGGTGTCTGGTCAAGCAAGCACTGGCCTAACCATTATTGCAAGGACATTTACGACTGGTTAACAAACCAAAAGGCTGGTTTATTAAATCATCAGTCAATTGATTGCATCTGTGGCTGATTACATCAATGACAGACATGCCTTCTGCAATGAAAGAATTTAATCAGTTGGATTTAATCGTATCAGTTGAATGCTTTTAAGGGAGAAGAGAGAGAACTTTCACTACTTCGTCAGCCAGCCAGCCTCCCCTGGGAAGTTCATTGAAGATCTTCATTGGAGTTGCCAGCACGCTGCCTGCCCTACAGAATTTGGACTCATGCACCCCCACAGTTGCGTGAGACATTTTTACAAAATCTCATATTTACAGATATCTCCTGTTGGTTCTGTTTCCCTAGAGAACCCTAACTAATACAGTCAGCATATCAGAAAAAACCTCAGTGCTTCAATGAAAATGGGATAGAATTTCTATTTTTTTTTCCTGCCATTTTCCAAAATTGGTTCTCATTCTTTATCACACGTGTCACATCTACAGCCTTGTTAAATAACAATCCTAGGACTATGATGTGACTGTTGTCCTTTATCATGGCATATACATATATTTGGCATCCAACATATACGTATACTATCAAATAGGGTTGAATTTATCCATAAGGATAATCAAAAATTGTCAAATTTTGAAGCCAACTAGTCCCTGTGCTATGAAGATAAATCACACCTGCAAAACCTTATATAAAATGACCTTTAATCGTATAATATCCTTTTTTTTTAAGTTCATTTTTATTGAAATATATTCACATACCATACAATCATCCATGGTATACAATCAACTGTTCACAGTGTGATCATATAGTTATGTGCTCATCACCACAATCTATTTCTGAACATTTACCTTACATCATAAAGAATCAGAATAAGAATAAAAAATAAAAGTGAAAAAAGAACACCCAAACCATCCCCCCCATCCCACCCTATTTGTCCTTTAGTTTTTATCTCCATTTTCTACTCATCCATCCATACACTAGATAAAGGGAGTGTGATCCACAAGGTTTTCACAATCACACTGTCACCCCTTGTAATCTACATTATTATATAATCATCTTCAGGAGTCCAGACTGCTGGGTTGGAGTTCGGTAGTTTCAGGTATTTACTTCTAGCTATTCCAATACATTAAAACCTAAGAGGTGTTATCTGTATAGTGCATAAGAATGTTCACCAGAGTGACCTCTTGACTCCATTTGAAATCTCTCAGCCACTGGAACTATTTCGTCTCATTTTGCATCCCCGTTTCGGTCAAGAAGTTACTCTCAGTCCCATGATGCTGGGTCCAGATTCATCCCCGGGAGTCATATCCTACATTGCTAGGGAGATTTACACCCCTGGGAGTCGGGTCCCATGTAGTGGGGAGGGCAGTGAGTTCACCTGTCGAGATGGCTCAGTTAGAGAGAGAGAGAGGGCCACATCTGAGCAACAAAGAGGTACTCAGGGGAAGACTCTTAGGCACAATTATATGCAAGTTTAGCCTCTCCTTTGCAGCAACAAGCTTCGTAAGAGCATGTCCCATGATCGAGGGCTCAGCACATCAAACCGCCAGTCCCAATGTTTGTGACAACATCAACACCAGTCCAGGTGAGAATGTCCAACACATCCGCACCTTCCCCCAGATCCTCAGGGCTTGGTGGGGGGGAGGCTGTAAATATAAAATATATTCTTTATTATCTGCCCAAATTACTTTGAGATGTGTCACTATTTCATTCTAGCCTATATTAACCTACCGTATCTCACTTCTTATTCAAAGTTCCTTGTAATTGTGGTGTTTGAACAAATCAACTGTAGAGTTGTACTGTTTAGAAAATATAGTTCCTGTACCAAATAGATATCTCTTCCCTTGGTCTCATATGGAAGTTGAAGTTTTAAAACACAGTCAGTTTCGACCTTTACCCTTTGCCCTAGTCTTAACCAGACCTGCTTAATTCATATCACTAATTGAAGTCTGGATTCCTTTTCAGCTTTTTTTTTTTTAACAGTGACTGTATGCACTAATACTGACATTCATATCTGCCGAGCTCTAGCTCTGAGTTTCAGGTGTCTCAGAGATACGCATTGTTCCAGAGACCAATCAGGTTATACACTAAGGGATCAGCATCTCAAAATTTAGAGATAGGCATTACAATTCAGGAATAGAGTTAACTACTGTAAGAGCTTACAATCTAGGGACTATTACAATAATTATGTTCACATTAGGCTATGTTCTAAGATTTAATTCTGAGTTTACACATTGTAGTTAGTCCATATTGGTGAGGCATTAAAGTGTTTGCCTTTATTTCTGGTGTACTTCACTCAAATACTGTGTACAGGATCCATTCACCTCATTGTGTGTCTCACAGCTTCACTCCTTCTCATAGTTGCTCAATGTTCCACTGTATGCGTACACCACAGTACACCATTCAGTTCTTCAGTCAATGTACCTTAGGTCATCTCCACCCTTTGCAAATCATGATTACTGCCTCCATGAACACCAGTTTGCAAATGTCCATTCATGTCTCTGCTCTCAGATCTTCAAATGACATACCCCATAATGAGGTTGCAGGACCTTATGTTCCCCACATACTTAACTTTTTGTGAAACAACCACATTGACCTTCAGAAAGGCTATACCATTCTACCTGCTCATCAACAGTAGATCGGTACATCCCTCTCACCATGTTTTCTCCAACAATTTTACTCCTATATATATATTTTCCTACAATTTTATAGAGTTATATTCACATACCATACATTTATCCACAGTGTACAATAAGTTGTTCATGGGTATAATGTCCTTTTGACATTTGCTTTTAATTCTTTCTTCGTTCAACTGAGGCAGACAAAAAGAAAAAAAAAAAAAAAAACGCTCTTAATATCCTGGCTAGTGGGAGAGAAAACGGCTGTCATTTTCCTTGTGGGAGATGGTGATTTGCAAAGGGTAAAGCCTGTGTTTGAGCCCTTAGTGTTTCATTTTGAACATGGAGTCCTTGGACAATACTCATTTGACAGTGAAGTTATCTGTCAAAGCATTTTAAGTGTATTGAATATATTTCTAGCTTATTTTACAATTGATAAAACAGCTCTATTACTTCATTGTTTTTTTAAATGTTAATTGTCCTCCACCACCCTATTGCACAAGTGAGAAAATAATGTGTACAAAATGTGTTTGGGAAATTTACAGCATAGTCCAAAGTCCAAAGCTCCTGATTTTCTGTTCTACTACTTGGCTTTAGAGCTAATAGTACATGCTAAACTAACTCCTCCAGCTATATACATCTAAGGTAAAACTCCTTCCTTTAAGCCTTATTGTAAAGGCATAATGAGGAATGGTGTACACTCTCTCTGTTGTATTTTGGCCCCTAGTGAAATTGTTAATTGATAAGAAACAAGTGAAAATTGGTTTGATTATTGAAACTTTTGAGGCTCTGAAAATACTTGGTCATGATCCACAAGTATTGTAAAAACAAAAATAAATTAAAAAACAAGTTCAGGATAGGCTAATCCAAGAACCCATTCTTCCCACACCAGTCTGCTATACCGGTGAGAGTAACTCACCTTCAGATATAATGTTATTAGTATAAGCATTTGTATAGCCCACTCATGTTATCTCCAATCAACAACCTGATGAATAACAATGACATTATCCCTTAAGTCCCGCACTTCCCTACCACCTCTGCTCCCTAATTTGCCACACCACTTAGATGACTTTCTTAAGCAAACATTCTTATGTAATTACACATGCGGATCTCCTTCATCTTACATTCATTTTCTTTCTCCCTCACAACATTGCATAGAAACTGATTATGCCTTTTTGCCTCATATATTACATGTGAATTTTATGTTCTTTGCTCTCCCATACCTACAATACTTGGTGGTTTTTATCATCATCATTCTAACATTTTATTTTTAAACTTGTTAGCCAGCTATATTCATAAACTGAGCCTGCAATATCAAATTGCCATAAACTGGGTGGCTAAAAACAACAGAAATTTATTCTCTCAGTTCTGGAGATTGGAAGTCCAAGCTCCAGGTGTCAGCAGGGCCTGCTTCCTCCAGAGGTTCCAGCGTTGATTCTGTCCCTTGCCTCTTCCAGTTTCTGGTGGTTTTGGCTGCATCAGTCCAATCTCTGTCTCCAAGGTCACATTGCCTCCTTTTCTGTCAGATCTCCCTATGTGACTCTGATAAGGACACTTGCCATTGAATTATTGAGCACATGTGTTTTTATTCCCCCATTCCTATAGAAAAGAAAAGTTATTGGAAACTGTTTTTGCCTTCAAGCAAAGCACACTGAACTGTCAACCTTTTCTCACAGAGGCATCTACTAGCTAGTGAAATTAAGAGATGTTGCTCATAAACTTCAGAAGCAGAGACTAAAAATCTGGGTCAGTGCCTAGGAAACTGGCTATCAGTGAAAGTCTCTAAATATTTAAATGTAAATTGTTTCAAATCAATCAGGGATTTTATAACAAATTTCAGCTATTGCTCTGAAATTGGAAGTGATTTTCTGCCTGACATATCTGAATCTTTAGTGATACGTAATGCCGGATTAAGGAGAGACAAAAATGAAATTTAAACTTAAGCCAGAACTATCTTTAGTAAACAGAGACTGTCAGAGGTGCATTTGAAAGTTTCAAATCTGTCCCAAAATAAAAGTATACTGTGTGATATTCATATGTTTATGACTAACAACACATTTCCTGATGCTGTCTCAACTTTTATATTTGAATTTTTAAAAAATGACTTTCATGATCTAAGCTTAATAACTCTCAGAAGGAGTATGGTATTAATGAATAGTCCTACTTTTGAGATACACTTTTAGCTTTGGTAATTCTAATATTTCTTCCCATTTTATACTTTCAAGCCCTGAATTACAATAAGCAATGATATTGGAGATGAAATGAACCTTTGGTCCTGGAAACAAAGTACACTGGCAAGTTTTTTGAAGAGAAAGGACATGAATTGCGGCTACTATTTTTATTTTTTTTCTCACAGGGAAATGCAGTCAGAAATCATTTTTCTTATATTTTTTTCCCAGAGACTATGATTCTACTCTGATAACATGCATTTTTTTCCACTTTGAATACACTATTGCTAATATATGCACATTAATATAAATCATATTCCATTTAATTAAGTATAATTACTTACTGCTCTTACCTATTGAACAACATAATTTTAAAAATTGTATCTTTTTTTTAGGGTAATGCATTCTTTTTATTTTGTAGCCTTCCCTCATTCAAAAATTGAGAATGAGGATTGATTATTCTTCCTGGTCACTGAAGCAATCAATAAAACTTCATGATTCTAGAATTCTACCAAATTAGAGCACATGTGATATAAAAACAATCTGAATCAAAATAATAATAATAATTTGGTTAAATATGGGGAGAATAGATAAGTGGCTACTATATATTCTTTTTTGTGAGCCATTCTTACATACTACAGAAGCATAAAGAGATGTTCAGATGACCTCTGTGTGAATAAAAAATAATTCTATCATTGTCCATCTCTTGCTTTTCCAAAGATTTTCTGAGAAAATTGAGAATATCTATGAGCTTATCAGAAAGGCATTATTTTGTAGTTTTTTTAACCCAGGATTTCAGTTAAATAATGGATGGTAGTGAAAATAGAACTCCGGTATCAAATTATTCATCAAATCATTCTGTCAATATATAAATGCTTTAGCTGTAAGCAATTATCTTGTATCTTTGGAGTGATGGACATGTTAATTGTAATGAGTGATTTAGGAAACAATCTTCTTGAAGTCACTGTAGAGGTATCATCAGGCATCATATTAACATATTAACTCTTATTTGATAAAGATTATTCTTGTCCCTCTGAAAATGACCAATTAATTCAATGGAACAGTGTCCGATCTAATGCTTTATTTCAAGGAATAACAATGAGGTCATGGTAAGTGGACTTAAGTATTTAGGTTAAATTTTAAATAATTGCTATTCCTTTGATTCTCTCAATGATGATTCTAGTTTCATCCCACTTGAGTAATCATTCTTACTCATGAGCTTCCTTATGACCTTACATATACATTATAGTATCTTGTCCAAGATTGCCCTAGCACTTATCCTTTGTATCATTTAATGGCTTGATATTGTTATGATTATAACATTTTCAAGCTATAATTTCTAACAGACTCTTTAATAACTTAGGACTTGAGAAAAACTATTTAAAATACATTTGAGAAGACATAATAAATTGGAAGCAACTATCTGAGCAAATCATCACAGCTGTATGAAACAATATGCAAATACATGTGGGTTTGTTTCTATGAACTGCCTATCTTTGCATAGAAGGTATCTGAATCTTTCCAGCTTAGATGCGGTCCACACTGGGTTGGGCTTGCTTCTCCAGTTCTCAGTTTCTTGGAAGCATTTTTCACAGCACCACATTTTCTCAATATTTGATTATAATCATCAAAGATGTTGCTACCATTTCTCCAAAAAGATCACTGTCTATATTTGCTTTTAGAAATGCCAATATTTCTGCTATTAAAACTTGTGCATTTTGAGGCTATATAGCTTGGTTTTCCTTCTGTTCTTTTCGTGTGCTCTCCTCCAAGAGGGTGAGTTTAATAAAAAAGAACATGTGATTCAGAATCTTAACTGATTTTGTTAAGCTGGTTGGTTCACTTAGTCTGAGACCTAGACCTGCTACTTAACTTCATCTTACCTGTTTCCTAATGTCTGGGCTGTATCTAATAATATCCATTGTGTAGCTTTACTGTTATTGCCAGGATAAGAAAGAATGCACTCAAGAACCTAGAACGTTTGAAGCAATTATTGTTTGTGTGGAAGGCTATAAAGGGCCTAATTTAATAGGGAAACAACTATTCAGTTTTCCTCTCTGTTCTACGAAGTGTTTGAAAGAATGAAGGGCAAATATTTCATTTTATTTTCTGGAAATATATTGAAGATTATATTCCTGCCTGCTCTTGTTTTAATGGGCATTCTATATTTGAAATGAAGAAGAAAAGTAAGTTTCAGGGAAAATAAGGTTTCAGATATGTGTTGGGCATTGAGGGACAGTGGATTGTGGAGAAATAAAGTTTTGTGAGAGAAACTTCAGGGAGTATTAAGTATAGAAGAGTAAACAAAGGATCTGTGGAAGGCTGGAGACTCATTTTATTTCCCAGAAGATACCATAAAATTCAATGAGAGAAGACGTATTGTTTGATCTTCACCAGTTGGATAAAGTTTTCACTGGTGGCAGAGGACCCAGTCTAGGGTATTTCTGGGAGAGTTGACACATAGAAAAACAGAATGTCCAAGTCTAAATTAAAGGTAACTAACATTGTATTTGTTTGTTTGTTATTAGGGAAACAATTTGTAGTTGTTTGTTAGTGAAATTTTGCCAAAGATAAAAATTTTTTCTTCTTGAAATGCTACCTAATTTTTTTAACCCACTTTGATTCTTTTTCTTCTTTGCAATTTATTTAACTTTTAGCATCTTTAAAAATAGCAGGCAAATAGTTTTGACCTAAAGAAGGATCACTGTGAGATCCTTATTTAAATAAACCCAGGGCACTTATTTGAATGCTTGGAAGCATGTGGGATGGAGTCCCCCAGACCACCCAACTTCACTTAATCCTGAACATCTCGTCTCTGTGTGCAGCTCCATGGTTCCTCTGATGGGTGTATGAGAGGACTTTGCTACCCATGTGTTAACTGAGCAGCAAGAGTGATGGACACACTTGTAACAAGGGTGATTCTGTGGGCTGTCTCTGTGTACCTTTCTCCCTTAGAGATCCGTAAGGGAACTAGACACCCAGCAACGCAGTAATAGGTAAAGTCTCTTACACTGTACCTGTGCTTGGGAATAGCCTAAACAAATGTGAAATCCATGAAATGGGAGAAAAGTAATTAGTGACACTCCAAGGATGTTAGAATTATTAGCAACTTTGTCTTTTACTCATGGCTATATTTTCTTTTTTTTTAATTTTCAAAAGATAGAACTGCTCTTTTAACAGGCCTCTCTTTTGTTTGCATGTACACAGATTCAGTGACCTCGTTGGAGTTGCTACTTTTTTAGGTTACTGCCTTCTGGTTACAGAGCAAACAATTTCTTGCCTCATTGTTTCAGCATTTTGACTTTGTTGACATTCAAAATTTGTTGGAAATTAATTACCCAGCAGTCATAACTTATGTAGAATGCTCAGCATAGATCAGGGCACATAATAGGTAATCAATAATAATGCGCCTGCACCCTTGTGACCAATTCTGATCTCATCTTGATTTTGTAATTTTGGGTTCTTAATGATGCAATAATTTCCAATTAGCATATCAGACTGAGTTCAACCTCAGGGTAAGGGCATAAAACTCATACTTTTCTTTTCTTTTTTTCTTTTTTTTTTGGCTCGTGATCATTAAATAAAAGCATTTTAATTTTTTTTATGCTCACTCCTTCTCAGTGACAGAAATGTCATTCATATTAAATCACGTCCATAACTCTGTACACACTAGACACATCGTGACTTTGGTCTTTCTCCACTGGGTTTACTGCAACAATAAGACACTTTCAGTCTCCCCATACCCGTGTTGATAGCATCAAGGATGCTGTAACTGAAAAGAACCTGGAAAATGGTTTTCATTTGTTATGCAAGATGTGGCAACATCTATTGAATTCTCTAATTGCCCCTTTTATGTAGTACTCATGCTGTCAGATTCAGCCCACATGCCAGTCTCTGCATTCAAGTTTTCTTTTTCTCCTCATAAACAAGCTGCTAACACAGTTGTTCTTCTTAGGAAAAAAAAAAAAGTCTCAGCTAAGAGAAGGTACTTGTGGATTGGAGGCCTCCATATCTGTATTCAAATGCATACTGAACTCCTAGTTAATTTTAGAGATCTAACTAACTTTATTTGAAATCAGTCAAACCAAACACCATAAACTTCAATGAGAGAAAACATAAAGTTCTGCCTTCACCATTTGGATATGGTGGCAGAGGCCCCAGTCTAGGGTGTTTCTGGGAGAACTGACACATAGAAAAACAGAATGTCCTAATCTAAATTAATAGTTGACACTTATTGTATTTGTAGTTGTTTGTTATTAATGATATTTTGCCAATGACAAATATATTTTCTTCTTGCAATGCTGCCTAATGTTTTTTTCAGCCCACTTTGCTTTTTCTTCTTTGCAATTTATTTAACTTCTAACCTCTTTGAAAATAGCAGGTAAATGGGAAAGAGATCACAATCTTTTCGGGAAATAGTTATGAAAAAGAGCTCTCAGTTCTGATATATGTTGCCTAGACCTTACTCTGACAAGAAGAAGACTCAGATCTCTAAGAGTCATTCCTATTTGGTCCTTCAGTATCTTTGCCCCTGAACACTTTGCTCCTGGTTCATTTGAGTTCAAGTGTGATTTCCAACATGTTTTTAAATAAACAATTTGGATTTTAAAATGTGCCAGATACAGTGAGAAACACAAATCTATGGTTTGATTTAATATAATTTCATTTTAATCAATATTTATTGAATATCAACTATGAAGCAGTATGGTCTGTTCTCTTACAGAAATTGAAATCTTATTGGGGAAAAAAGATTTCCATGACAAAATTTTTTTTGAACATGTTGTATCGTAAAGTGCCAAAATTATGAAAAAAAAAACATAGGAAATCACACTAAGTATATGTTTTGGAGTTGGGGAAATTTTTGCAGGATTTGGGAATATAGTCATATTGAAGTCAAATATAATTTAATAGGGTAGAGAAAGAGAGGTCATTCCAAGAAAATAATTGGTATGAATAAAGGGGCAACTAAACAAAATGTATTGTCAGGATAATAAAAGCGATCATCCAGATGGGCATAGTTGACAGAAGATTAAATGATAAATTAGAGAAGACTATGAATATAATCCTCTCACTCTATATTATCTTATAATTATTGCTCCAAACCTCACTCTGCCTTTTCAAAATTAATTTTATTTATGTAAAACACAGCTAATAATTTAATAAAAAATTACATAAATATTACTTAAGTAGTACTAAAAAGCACGTAAAGAAGAACAACAGACCTATGAATCTTCCTTTCCTATTACACTATACTGCTGTACAGAGACAGCCACTTTCAATTATTTTAACTATTTTTGTATATTTACGTGCATTTTTCCAATTAAAATTATGGATTCCTATCCTAGATCACAAATTTTCTATGTTCATGCTATTCGTTGCAGTTCCAAGTAATAATGTCCTATGATTATGTTTCTTTTCTTGTGTGTTTAAGTTGGAGTTATTTCTTCATTTAAAAACATCTTATTTTTTTCCCGTTCTCCCCAACATCATTTCAAAACAATTTTTTGCACATACTTACCATTTAACCATTTGCCACCTAGATCCTTCCCCTCCCGTATTGTTCAGTTGTATTGGTTGTTTTATAGGTTTATTGAACAGCTTTCAATTTTGGACTCTCCTCACCTGCCTTCTTTGTAGAATTTTCTTATCTGAATCCCACTCTTAGGATAGGCTAACTGCTAAGATGAACCACTCAGACTTTTCAGGGGCTTTCCATAATAACATGCTATTTCACACTCACTTCAAGTCTGATATGGGCTGCATGAGAGTTGAGTTCTACAGATGTGTTAAGACACTGTCTCATCCATTGTGTGGCTCTGAAGATATCCAGACCCCTTCACAACATTTTTTACATCTGGCAGCTGAAGAAATAGAAAGAATGGGAAGAAACCTGTGGGAAGATTGAGAGCCAGACCTGGAATGGCAAACTCTACTTCTGTCCACATCTGATACAGGTCAAATTTTGTCTACCAAAGAAAGATATGTTTAAGTTTTAACCCCAAGTACTTCAGAATGTGACCTTATTTGGAAATTAGTTGGAATTAGTTAAGTTAAATGAAGTTATATTGGAGTAGAGTGGGCCCTTAATCCAATGTGACAGGTTATCCTTATAAAAAAAGGACTGGAGATGAACAGAGAATACCATGTGAAGAGGAAACAAGAAAGAATGTTCTGTGGAAACAGAGACAGATATTGGAGTGGTGCATCTACAAGCCAAGGACTGTCAAGGATCACCAGCAAACATCAGGTGGTAGGAGGCAAGGAATGAAATTTTCCCCTACCTGCTTCAGAGGAAACATAGCCCAGCTGACACATTGATTTCAGACTTCCAACCTCCAGAACTGTAAGATAATAAATTTCTAATACTGGGCTACAATAGCCCCAAGAAATTAAAACAACACCCATTGACCAGAACTCAGTCACATGGCCACACCAAACTATTAGAGAGCCTGCAAAATGTCTTTCTGCATGTTCAGAAGGAAAATGAATCTGTTCTGTTGTACCCATGCAATTGTCTTGGCCATAATATGTCTTATTAATTTATATTCTCATTTTCGTACTGTACTTTCTTCATCTGATGCCTGAGAAAGAGCATATTTGGAGGCACATTTTTTTGAGAAGTTGCTTTTTGAAAAGCATTTTTTGTTTTGTTACTTGATTGATAATTTGGCAGGGTACAGAAGTTTATGTTTAACCTCAGAATTGTGACAGAGCTGCTTCAATGACATTTAGCTGCCAGTATTGTTATTAAGAACCCTGATGGCATTTGGATAGTTCATCTTTTCTATAGGGCCTTCAAAATAAAAGAAAAAAAAAACATGAAACCTCTTGAAGTCCAACTGGTGTTTTTGGATTTTAAAATGATGGATTCAGTGTGGGCTTTTATAATACATTATAATGGATTATCTGAGAACCCTTTCTATTTGAAGGTTCAAGCCTTTAGATCAGGGCAAAGAACATATTTTCAAAAATTTCCTCCTGCTTCACTTTTTTTTTTTTTTTTTTTGATATTTCTGGAAATCCTCTTAATCAGATGGATTGGTTTTATAATTTTCTTATTCTTTTTTTTTTCATTTTCTTTTAGTTCTACTATGTGGAAGATTTTCTTGACTTTCTCTTGTAATTATTCTAACAAAGTATTATTTTGGCTATCTTTTCTTCTTTTGGCTTTCTTTCCTTTTTATGTTCAAAATAATTTGACAGTGTGGTGGTTCCACAAGAAGATAGGTATGTGGGTGCCATAAGGTCCTGAAATCTCATTGGGGGCATACACTTGGAAGATCTGAGAGCAGAGACATGAATGGATATTTGCACACTGGTGTTTAGGGAGGCAGTATACATGATTTTCAATGGGTGGAGGTGGCCTAAGGGTACATCAATGGAGGAACAGAATGGTGACCTGTTGTGTGTGTGTACAATGGAATATTGAGCAACTGCGAGGAGTGAAACTGTGAGACACTCAACGAGGTGAATGGATCCTGTAGACAGCATTTTGAGTGAACTACATCAGGAACAAAGGCAAACACTAAAATGTCTCACCAATATGAACTAACTACAATGTGTAAACTCAGAATTGAATCTCAGATCACAGCCTCTCAGGGGAATGATTATTGTAATGGTCCCTAGATTGTAAGGTCTTACAGCAGTCACATCTATTCCTGAATTGTAATGGCTATCTCCGAACTCTGAGATGCTGATCCCTTTGTGTATAACCTAATCACCTTCTGGAACATTGGGTATCTGTGTGACAAGTAAAACTCAGAACTAGAACTCAGCAAATATGAATGTCAGTATAAGCACATTCAGCAACTATTTAAAAAAAAAAAAAAGCCAAAAAAAGAGCCCAGACTTCAATTAGAGATATGAATGAAGCAGATCTGGTTAAGACTAGGGCAAATCAGGTCAAAGGGTAAAGGTCAAAACTGACTGTGTTTCAAAACTTCAACTTCCAGGTGAGACCAAGGGAAGAGATGTTTATTTGGTGTAGGATCTATATTTTCTAAACAATATAACTTCTACAGTCAGTTTGTTCAAACACCATAATTACATGGAACTTTGAATAGAAAGTGAGATCTGGTAGGTTTGTATAGGTTAGTGTGAAATAGTGACACATCCCAAAGTAATTTGGGCAGAGAATAAAAATATATATGCAGGGCCCCCCGAGTAGCTGGGGGAAAATACGGAAGTGTTGGATTTCCTCACCTGAATTGTTGCTGATGTTCTCACAAACACTGAGAACTGGCAGTTTGGTGTGCTGAGCCCTCTATCTTGGGACTTGCCCTTATGAGGCTAAACCTGCTTATAATTGTGCCTAAGAGTCTCCCCCTAAGTACCTCTTTGTGGCCCTCTCTCTCTAGCTAAGCCAACTCAGCAGGGGAACTCACTGCCCTCCCCGCTATGTGGGACCTGACTCCCGGGGTGTAAATCTCCTGGCAATGCAGGATATGACTCCCAGGAATGAATCTGGACCCAGTGTCGTGGGATTGAGAACATCTTCTTGACCAAAGGGGAATGCAAAATGAAACAAAATAAAGTCTCAGTGGCTGAGAGATTTCAAATGGATTCAAGAGGTCACTATAATGGACATTCTTAGGCACTATATAGATAACCTTTTTTAGGTTTTAATGTATTGGAATAGCTAGAAGTAAATACCTGAAACTATCAAACTCCAACCCAGTAGCCCTGACTCTTGAAGACAATTGTATAACAATGTGGCTTACAAGGAGTGACAGTGTGTTGTAAAAGCCTTGTGGATAGCACTCCCTTTATCCAGTGTATGGATGGATGAGTAGAAAAATGGGGACAAAAACTAAATGAAAAATAGGGTGGGATGTGGGGAATGATTTGTGTGTTCTTTTTTACTTTTATTTTTTATTTTTATTCTTCCTGGTGTAAAGAAAATATTCAAAAGTAAATTGGAGTGATGAATACACAACTATATGATGGTACTATGAGCAGTTGTACACCACAGATGATTGTATGGTAGGTATGTGAATATATCTCAATAAAGCTGAATTTAATTTAAAAAAATAATAATTCAAAAGTCAGAACTCCTTAGTAAGCTATACAATATACATAGATAAGTCTTGCTTCCATCTCTACTTCTCTACCCTGTTCTTCTTTCCCTATCACATATGTGGTCATTATTATTAATTCCATTGTTAGTTCCTGTGAATAAAAGCATGTATGTCTTAGTTTGTCAGGGCTGCCATCACAAATACCATACAATGGGTTGACTTCAACAATGGGAATTTATTGGCTCATGGTTTTAAAAATAGGAGAAGTCCAAATCAAGACTAATATTCTTGGGCTAGCTGCTGGCATTTAGGCCACTTCCTCCTGTAACTTACTTGTAACTTCAGGACATGATTGAGACCTATCTTGTATTTAATGCTTACACTTGATGATGGAGTGCTGCTGTGCAGGTCCAAATTCATGGTGTGGTGAGTTAGACAGTACCTAGTTCATGATGAGCAACTCAGGTTTCATGGTAACTTGGTGGCCCATGGTTAAGCACTCAGACTCTACTAAGATTCAGTAGCAGGCCAAAAGCTATTTCTGAGAAGGAGAGTAGTTATCTGCAGAGGATGGCAGAGCTTTGCTCTAAAATCCTTAGGGTCTGAGCTGTGATATTCCTGTTGGTGCCTGCCAAAGGCTCCAAGGAGACTCTCTATTTGCTACTGAAATTCCAGCACCACTGGATCTTCTGGATCATATGGCCCAAGTGGTAGAGCAGCTTGCATGGCAACTTGAACCTGTTTCAGATCTTCTTGCTCCAGTCCCATTGAAAACTAGCAGTTTTGGGATTACTCAGTAAATTAGCTAGAGTAGCACACTCAAAGGATGAATATGTTTCCTCCAAAATCCAAAGAGGCCAACTAGGTGTTATGTCTCTTTTTTGTTGTTATAGGAGAGGCCAGATGCAACAGTTTATCCTCACCTTAAAAAGGCTATCTAAACATTCCCCACATTTGATGCATAGAAATTTCACTTAGGTGGAAGGTCCCTGACATTGTTTGATTTATGTCTCACCCTCTGTCACACAAATGGCTTAAGAACAAGTCTAGAACAGTTGTTATTCTTGCTTACTAGGTCCAAGCAGCATAATGTTGTCATTATAACAGACTAATGTGATGTCTTGTGGAAAGGAAGGCAACCAAGTTTCCTGCAGACTAGATTATGATGTGGGGCTGGAGAGTTGATATAACCCTGAGGTAGGGCAGTTTAGGTGTATTTCTGGCCCTGCCAATGAAAGGAAACTGTTTACAGTGGTCTTTAGTAACAGTATTCAAGAAAAAAATCACTTACCAGATCAATATCTGCAAAGCAGGTACTGGGGGATGTATAATTTGCTCAAGCAATGATACCACATCTGGAACAGCAGCTATAGTTACAGAATCACTACCTGGTTAAGTTAATGAAAATCTACTATCATCCTCCAAGATCCACCTATTTTCTACATAGGACATATAGCAGTGTCAAATGGAGATGTGGTGGAAATCACCAGCCCATGCTTTCTTCAAGTTCTTGATGGTGGAAATAATCTCTGTTATTACAAAGTGCAGTGTTGCTACTTGTTTACTATTTTGCTATGTAGAAGCAGTTATACTGGCTTATACTTGGCCATTCCTACCTTAATAGCCTTTATTCCACATGTCAGGGAAGTAATATGATGATTTTGCCAGTTGCAGAACTTGGGAAATAACCACAGAATGAATTCAGGGATCTACTGTCCCAGAGTAAGAGACACCTGAGCTAAAATTCTGTTGATCATCTGACTCCTATAAACCTCTACTCTGATTAGTGGATGATAGTGATGTTTTGGGTCTCCTGGAATTAATGTTAGTTCAGAGACAGTGTTTAATTATCCCTGAAATATCTGATCATTTTCTTTTCCTCAATGTACAGTCACCCTGGTAAAAGGCCATATATCCTTCTGGGGGTGGCTGGGAGAAATATACACAATATTAATTTTTGGCAGTGTAGGGTCCTTCCCCAAGGGGATCTGACTTACCCTTCAGTCAGGTGGTTCTGGGTCTGATAATTGTGTCAGTTCTGAGACTTGGATTGAGGGGCCATGACTTTGTTTTCTTTTTTTTTAAAATTAAAATTAGACTTTTGTTTACATGACCCAGAACTCTTCTGCTTATAGAGATCAAGTAAGAATTGAATAGACTACCCATTTATTTCACTTCCAGGAACCCTATGATCCATTAGCCAACATCATAGGTGTCTGTGAGACAGACTATTCTGATTACTGCTTTAACTCTACTATCAATTACAGTATCCATGCCCACCTTGTCTTCGGCAATTAAGTGCTGCCACTTGACTCCTTCCAACCTGGGTTCCAATCATCCCCATTTTATTTATAGATCCAATCAGGAACAGTAGGTCCCACAGTAATAAATGACCTACAGAGAAGATCAACCACAGAACTCTTCAGGGATGATGGTGGTGCTTTCACAAATTTATTCCTCAGACTTGTTGTGGAGCAAGTTGCTACATGGCGTGTTGTGGGAACACAGGTTCAGGCACAACAGAAACGTTTAGCAAATGACCCCTTTATTACTGACACAGCACACCGCATCCAAAAAAGAAGACAAAGAGATTCCATTGTGGCCTGTCTCCTGGAGAGACCAAACTGCTTGAGCCAATGTTGGTGGATGGCTGCCTTGCATGCCCCATTTTGTGAAGGAGGGGAGAGGCAAATCTGTGCATTTCAGCATTGAATATTTATCTATCTTGGGGGAAGGGGCCCCTGCCACTGAGAATTTCTGGCCTGATAAGCATCTGGGGCTGCTTGTTTGTGGTTCCCAGGTTTAACATCTGGTCGATTCTTGTGATTAGACTGAGCATCTCCCCCAGTTGTAGAATGGAAATAAATTGAAACATCATGGAACAAAAGAGAGGATGCAGAGGTAGGCAAGGGATGGGAGATAGCCACTGAGCATGTGCCCATTACTTCCCCAGAAGTTGTGGTGAGAGGTGAGTCCTCTGGACATTCCTGGGCTGTGAGAGTGGGTCTAACATGATAAATCCACTCTAACATTCCAGTCCCTGTAAACCTCTGAATTCCCTCATCTATATCAAATGAGGGGAACTCTGGCATTTCAACCTCAGTTAATACAGGCCACCTTTTGATCTTTGCTTCAACCAACCACCCAAACAAGCTGTTGGAATCCTTTCTAACCCCTGAAGCTACAGCACTGAATCTAGAATCTCTTCTTAGTGAGCCCATATGAATAACTTAAACCTGAACCAACATTGTTCCTTCCACAATTGCTCCATACCCCTAATATCCATTTGCATGTATATTCCCCTGATTTCTGTCTCTATAAATTAGTGAAAGCATGCAGTTGTTTTGGAGTGAAGTGCATCTCCTCATGGGTCAGACTTGATATCACAACTTTTCGTGCCTGTTGGGACTTCAGTCTAGTTGCAGATCTACAGGAAAAGAAGGGTAGTGGGCATGGGTCATGAGAGGAATTAGCAACTTTTTGTGGGTCAACCACATCATTTCCTTCCACTACAGTTTCATCTGGTTAAACGGGTTTAATCTCTTCGTAGGGAACTTGCAGGGCTCCTTCCTTAGCGGAGGTAGTTACAGTTTTATCAGGCACAGCAAAGCCAATCTCTTCAGATATACATGGAGTGACTGATTCCTCCAAGCAGACTGGACAACTGGTGGCTGATTCCTTAGGGTAGGCTAATACATATTTATCTGACAAACCAGAATCTAGGGTTTCAGTGTCCCCACCATCATCATTATCTGTCCATATGTTCCCATTCCAGTGTTCAGGATCTCATTCTTCCCAATCAATGCTTCCACTTTAACAGCAGACATCCCACAATATAAGGGAATTCAATTTATGATTTAATTCAGCTACTCACATAATGAGACTCTGGGTCTGGTTTTCAGAAATTTCAAATCTAGGGCTATAAGAAATAAGGATTCTTTGCAGGGCCCACATAGAAACTTTCATGTCCTTCATGCAGTGCTTGAACTGGATGGGCATTTGAAGCTTTGAGCTCATCCTTTTCTTTAACAACTTTATCCAACAATTTAGGAACAATCAGCCAACATCACTATACTTTTTAACTCCACAAAACTCTGTTAAGCTAACAAATATATTGTCACATAAAGCCTTGCCTCTTATAAGCATTTGAGAAGCAGTATCCAATGTGATATTTTGCATGTTTCTCATTGCTGAAGGCAATCTCCTTGTTTAATTGTAGACGTAATCAGTCACAGATTCCATCATCTCATAAATGATTTAAAACCATGAAATACCCTCATAATTAGGCCAGGGCTTGCTTGACCAAACAACTGAACAACATAACCTAGCCAAGTTGACACATGAAGCTAACAATCACACCCCTCATCATACCTACAATTATGAGATTAGTTTTCTATATACACTGCAATATACCTTGATTTTTCTCTTCTTACATTCTGTAGAGCCTTCCATATTAATACAAGGAGATCAGTTTCATTCTTCCTTATGGCTACATAGTACTCCATTGTGCACATCAGGGGTTCTCAACCACAATAAAATTGTCATTTTGTGAGATAATTCTTTGTTATGGAGGGTTTTCCTGCACATTTTACTAAATTTAATAGCATCCTGTTTCCTACTGTCTAAATGCCTGTAACACTCTTTTTTTCAAGATGTGACAACCAAAAATGTCTTTAAACATTGCCAAATATTCCCAAGGGGCAAAATCATTCCCATTTGATAAATGCCATGGTTTTATCGTTGTTGTTTTCAGTTCTTTCCCTGTTGCTGGACGATTGAGTTATTTCTTATCTTTTGCTATTACAAGTAATACCATCCTGAATAATTACGAAAAAAATACATTTTTGTATTTTATCAAGTAAAATAGATTCTTAGAAGTGAGTTTTAAGCCAGCTGTTACATATATTGGTTGGAGTACCTGTAAATATCTGTATCTGTACTGGGAATCAGTTGGTATATCTTTAATTCTTATTGATACTTCCAGTGAAAATTTAGGATGACTGGATTTTCATTTAGCATTTAAATATTTCTTTGTATCTCTTCTCCTCTACTCCGAAAATCTCAATTCTCAGCAGTATTAACATACCAATTTACTTGCTAAATCCTATTATATATGCATGTGTGTATGTTTTGTGTATGTTTTAGAATAATGTATTACTTATAAAATATGAATACTGTATAACAATGTGAAAACCGTAGGATTTAAAGAAATTCCCTTATCTATTTTGTTTTAGGAAATATTCTACTATGTATACAAAATAAAATTACTGTTTTGAAATAGCTTGAATTGAAATTTCTATGTTGTCATGTCACCAATTTTGTACCGAGTGTTTTTTGGTTCATTTTTCTTTTGCTTTTCAGTTTATTTATTTATTTTTTATATAAAACAGTTACATGGCTCCAAACTAAACTGCAAAATAAGTCATATGTGATTCTTCGCCCATCCTGTTTTCTTCATCTCATCTGCTAGTCATTTTATTTGTTAGTTTTGCTTATTTTTCTACTTTTTAAAATAAAACACAAATGTATGTACTTATACTCCCTTCTACCTTAAATAAAATGTCATGCTATACATAATTTTCTCCCTTGCTTTTTTCACTTAATATCCTAGAGATTACTTCAAAGCAGTATATAAAAATAACCTTTTCCCATTTTGACAGGTATTTAGCACTCCATTGTGTGGCTTTACCACAATTTATTCACAGTTTGGAAGGATGTAAGATGAATATACATGCTTAATATTCCATCTTTATCTGAATGTGTTAAATTGCCTTATGTTTTGGTTGCAGCTTTTTATTAACTCACAAGGTGAACTGAATTGCTATATGTTTGAAAACACAGATCCATTCCTAAGAAGAATCCTTTTAAACAGTAATATAACAATTAAAATTACAGTAAACCTTAATCAAAGGGTATGTTTTAGCTTCCTAGGCTGCTTAAAGTAGGTACCATGAAATGGGTGGGCTTAAACAATGGGAATTCATTAGCTTAGTGTTTGAGGCTGAGAAAATGTGCAAATCAAGGCATCATCAGTGATACCAATCAAAAGTGGGGGGTTCTCTGCCCAGAGTGCTCAAATGGACAGTTCCTGAGACACTGGGGTTTCAAAGAGAGAAAGAGTTTATTGCCACCTGGAGCAAAGAGATCAGCCCATTCTGTTTTCTTCATCTCTAACAGCCTAAAATCTATCTCCCCCAACTTCAGTGACTCTGATAGTTTTAAAATACTAGAAGATGGACAGGTTTTAGGATAATGAGTATAATGGCTTGAGATGAAAAAGTTAGAGATGATCTAATTATTGAGCATGTGCAGACTGATTATAAGCTAGCTTTGTCTAGTAAGACAGTTTAGGAATTAAGGAGGGTTAGTTCTGGGCTGACTGAAGTTCCTTCATTAATAAATATTAAGGGCTGTCTTTGTTTTCCTAAGACTCTAAAGTTGTAAAACAGGTTAAGGGGGTAAAAGTGGGACCAATGATAAGGTTTTTACAATCACAAGATAAAGGCTATAATCAAAGATCTTGGCAGCTGGGTTATAGTTCAATAATTTCAGGTATTTTCTTTTGGCTATTTTATAATACATGAGAAAATAAGAAAAGCATCTATCAGCAATCTTAATTATTTGTTAATTCTTAAGTCTCAGTTGCATCAAGGTGATGCTTTCTTCCCCCAAACCGGCAATCTTTGACTCCTCTGACACATGGCAAGGCACATAGAGGCATCTGCTGGTCTCTCCCTTCTCTTCCATGTTTCACTGATTTCATCTTCTTGCTTCTGTGGCTTTTTCTTTTCTCTCTCTGTATTTATTCCATGTATAAAGGACTACAGTAATTGGATTAAGACCCATCCTGATGAAGTTGGTCTTACCTCATCAAAAGGTTGTACTTCCAATGGGTTTACACCATTAGATTTAAGAACATGTTTTCTGTAGTACATACAGATCCAAACCATCAAAGGGTGAAAAAAGTCAATGTCTTATTTCAGAGACTGTTCTGACCTAAGAGTATAAGAATAGAGACAACTTTATCAATATGATGATACTGAAATTTTACCTTGGCAAAATATGGAAAAGAATAGAAGTTTTCTCTAAATGAGAAGAAAGACACATATTTGCTAAGGTGATTACAATATTTAAAGGAAAAAGAGTTTATCAGTTTGGTTAATTACTGTCACACTCCGTTAATGAAATTCAATTTATGAATCAAATTGGCTAATTAGAATTTTAATCCTGAGAATAAATAGTATCCTTCAATATTGCCTAGTATAATCTGGTCAATTTTCATAACAAACATGAATTTAAATATGATTTAAAATCTCCTTTAAACTGAAAAACATTAGCCCACTTATGGACATCCTCAATTCAGTGTTACATCAAAAAGAAACACAGATCTCACTCTAAAATCATTGCTAAATAATGCAGACTGTTCTATAGGTTTTATTTAAAGTGATGATAATAAGGGTAATTTTATTGCTCCTTTTGCCTCTCTCTTTCCAAAGTTTCACATCATATAACAGTTGCACAAACCACTTTCTCTCTCATTCCACAAATCCCTCACTTTAAGGCTAGAATGCTTCTAGGCTTATCATTCTCTCTCTGTTCTCCTCTATAAACCTTAGCTTCTCAACACTTCTGCTTCTATGGACACTTGGCAAGCATCTAATGTTCCCAGCTCTAAACGTGGTGTTTTTGTTGGTGTGTTGTTATTGTTGTGGTTGTTTTGTAGGAAACAACATCTTTGGAACTCTAATCAGTGATTCTCTGCCTTATTATTGTTCAATGACACACACACACATATATTCACACACATATACTAATACAAAAAGACTTGCTTACTTAAAAGGCAAACAAGAAACTTGGAATCAACATGAGCTATATGTAAGAAAGACAAATTTATAGCATCCTTAACATATGAATAACTCTTATAAATCATTAAGGAAGGGAACAGCAACTCAATAGGAAAATATGCGGAGGCTATGGGCAATTCATAATGGAAGAAACCCAAATAGCTCATTAGCATATGAAAAAGCATTAACTTCATATGTCATAAAACAATTGAAACTTAAAACATGCGACTGTTTTCATCAAAGTATCAAAGTGATTAAAACAATGATAATATCCTGTGTTGGTGAGGATTTGAAAAATGGGATTTTCTCTCGTGTTGCTAATGGAATTGTATACTAGCAAATAAGTCTGGAGTGACATTTGGAAGAATGTTTTAAATGCCTTAAAATTTGAACTTGTCGGAAAATAATTCCTGTCTGAATTTACCTAAAAGGTATTTATCCAAAGGAAATAACGGATGTTTAAAAGAATATATGTAAATATAAATTTATCATGCCCAACAACCTCCTGGTACTCATGCCCTGTGTAATACTTGAGCATGGGATGGTCTTGGTGATTTGCCTGAAATGAATAGAAGGCCACAAAAGTGATGGTATATCACTTCAGAAAATAGGTTTAGAAAGATTGTAACTTCTATCTTGCTCACACTCTTTCTCGAGCTCTCTTACCATTTGGCTCTGAAGAAGCAAGCTGCCATGCTTTGAGTTGCCCTATGAAGAAGTCCACGTGGCAAGGAAATGAAGGCGACTTCCAGGCAAAGGCTGGTGAGAAACTGAATTCAACTGCTGAATGAGCTTGGATTCAGCCCTGCCGTGATTTAGCCTTGAGATGACTGCGGCCCTTTCTGACAACTTGATCACAGCTTGTGAGGTGCCATAACCTTGAGAACCCATCTAGTCATACCAAGATCCCTGATCCACAGAAACCATGAGGTAGTAAATATGTGTCTGAAGCTGCTAAGTTCTAGGGTAATTTTATATGCTGCAAATAAACATGCAAAGGGATTGTGCTATATAGATGCATGACAAAAACATGCTCTAAGAAATGTCAGTGCCATCGTTCCAGTTTAGGCGTGGACATAATCATGAACACACATACACACATGTATTAAGCATGTCTGAAAGACTATTAATGAAAAGATAACCTACTATTTTTGAGTTATGAGATAACGGGGATTTCAAAATTACTTCCTTATAGGTTTTCTATATATTTCAAGTGTTTTAGTAATGAATTTATTTCAATTCTGATATCTAAGGCAAAAAAGAAACAAAACAGTGATCAATAGAACACAACACTGCGTTTTGCACATAGTTGGAAATCAGTAGGCCTTTGGTACATTGTTTTCTAAATGAACAAATTTAACACACAATTTGAAAAGTTTCTCAAGATCAACCTAGTTTTATATAATTTTTAATCATAGTGATAATTTGTATCTGAACCAGAACACAGATTTTTGCTTCACCTTTTTACTTTAAATTTTGTCAAGATGGAAGAAAGTGCCAAGGAAACAATTATGTCTAAATCTGAGCAACATTAACAGAACCAATAGATAACCCAGAGAGTATCTCACTATACTTTACATGACTGTAGAGCACATTACCCTAAGAGGAAAATGATCCCTGCAGGAACTGAAGAGAAAACTATGTGAAGGTAAGTCCATCAGAGTGAAGGTATCACAATGTCACCTGCAAATTGGCTACTTGTTCCATGCAGAAAGAGCATCTACCAAAGCTGATTAGTTTAATATGCCAAACTTGTTTTATGTTTTAGTTACATTTAGCTTCTCTAAAGTCTGTATTATGAATTATTTGATGCACTAGAGAGATGCTAGCTTGAGACGGAATAAGAGACAATGATATTGGACTATCCATATTTTTAATATGACTAATAATGCAAAGTCAGATTTAATGAATTACAGTTTATGAAACTATAGGCTGGTCTGGCTGTACATGGTTTTCTAACCCTTAGATTTTTTTTGTTTGTTTTTTGCCTGGAAATTATGCTATAAAAGCAAAGAATAATTGTTTGCCTATATTTTTAAATTAAAAATAGCAAGAATTATTTCTTTTTAATGCTTCTAAGCAAGAAGCAAGAAGTATTGACTGAAAATCATTTGCCTGAGTATGGAGAACAGAGGAAATGAGTATGGTTTAGTGGTTAAGAATTTTTTAAGCAGTTTTATTGAGATATATTCACATACCATAAAATCCATCCACAGTGTACAGTCCAGGGCTTTTAGTATAAATCACAGAGTTGTGCATTCATCAACACAATCAATTTTATAACATTTTCATTACTCCAAAAGGAAGAATCCCATTCCCGTTAGCAGTCACCTCTCAATTTCTCTATCTTTCTCAATCTCTTCATAACCACTAATCTATATCTGTCTCTATAGATTTATTTATATTTACATTTTATATAAATGGAGTCATACAATATGTAGTACTTGGTTTCTGGTTTCTTTCACTTAGAATAATGTTTTTTTAAATTTTTTTTTTTAATTAGAGAAAATGTAGGTTTATAGAAAAGTCATGTAAAAAATACAATGTTCCCATATACCCCTAATTGTTGACACTTTGCATTAGTGTGTTATTTTGTTATAATCAATGAAAGAATATTGAAATAGCACTATTAACTATAGTCCATATCTTACATTAGGTGTATTTTTTTCACACATACCACCATATTAGCAATACTTTGTAACAGTCATACTCTTTTTTTATGATTCATGAAAGAACATTCTTATACTTGTGCTATTAACTCCAGTCCATTGTCCACAACAGGGTTCACTGTGTTACAGAGTCTCATGTTTTATCTTCCCCTTTCAACCACATTCACTTATGTAGTTCAGCGCTGTTAATTACACTCACAATAATGTGCTGCAATCAACATCCTCCATTTCCAAACCTTTACAATCAACCTAAATAGAAATTATGTGCATACTAAGCATCAGCTCCCCATTCTCTACCTCAAACTATCCCCTGGTAACCTATATTCTAGATTCTATCTCTATGAGTTTGCTTATTATCATTAGTTCACATCAGTGAGATCATACAATACTTGTCCTTTTGTATTTGGCTTATTTCATTCAACATAATGTTCTCAAGGTTAACCCATGCTATGGCATGCATCAGGACTTCATTCCTTTTTGCAGTTGAATAATATTCCATTGTATATGTATATCACATTTTCTTTATCCATTAATTGGTTGATGGACACATGGGCTACTTCCTTCTTTGGTCAATTGTGAATAATGCCACTATGAACATCAGTGTGCAAATATCTGTTCCAGACCCTGCTTTCAATTCTTCTGGTTAAATACCTAGTAACAGGATTACCAGGTCATAGGTAATTCTATATTTAGCTTCCTGAGGAACTGCAAACTGTTTTCCACAGTGGCTACACCATTTTAGAATTCCACCAGCAGTGAATGAGTGCTCCTATTCTCCAAATCCTCTCCAAAACTTGCAATTTTTTTGTTTTTTAATTGTAGTCATTCTAGTAGGTGTGAAATAATATCTCATTGTGGTTTGATTTGCATTTCCCAAATAGCTAAGGATGTTAACATATTTTTATGTGTTTTTTAGCCATTTGTATATCTTCTTTGGAGAAATGTCTATTCAATTGTTTTCCCCATTTTTAAAATTAGGTCATTTGCCTTTTAATTGTTGATTTGAAGGATTTCTTTATATATTCTGGGTGTTAAACCTTTATTGATTTGCGGTTTCCAAATATTTTCTTGTACTGAGTAGACTGTCTCTTCACTTTCATGATAAAGTCCTTTGATGCCCAAAATTTTTTTATTTTTGAGGAGGTTCCATTTATCTATTTTATCCTTTGTTGTTTGTGCTTTGGTGCAAAGTCTAGGAAACCACTGCCTAACACAAGGTCCTGGAGATGTTTCCCTATGTTTTCTTCTGGGAGTTTTATAGCCCTGGCTCATATATTAGGTCTTTGATTGATTTTGAGTTAATTTTTCTATATGATATGAGATAGGGTCCTCTTTCATTCTTTTGCGTATGAATAGCCAATTCTCCCAGCACTGTTTGTTGAAGAGGCTATTCTTTCCAATTGTGTGGACTCGGCAATCTTCTCAAAATTCAAGTGGCCATTGAATATGAAAGTCTATTTCTGAACTCTCTTTTTGGTTTCATTAGTCTAAGTATCCATCCTTGTGCCAGCACAATGCTGTTTTGACCACTGTAGTTTTGTAATATGCTTTAATGTAAAGAAATCTCAGTCCTCTAACTTTGTTCTTTTTCAAGATATTTTTGGCTATTTGGGACCCCATACCCTTCCAAATAAATTTGATAATGGGTTTTTCCATTTCTGCAAGGTAGGCTATTGGAATTTTGAAGGTGACTGCCTTGAATCTGTAAATCATTTTGGTTAGAATTGACATCTTAGCAATATTTAGTCTTCTAATCCATGAACATGAAACATCCTTCCACTTATGTAGGTCTCATTTGATTTCTTTTAACAATGTTTTTTAGTCTTCTGCCTACAAGTCCTTTACATTTTTGGTTAGATTTATTCCTAGATATTTGTTTCTTTTAGTTGCTATTGTAACTGGAATTTTTTTTTTTCTTGATTTCCTTCTCAGCATTCTCATAACTAGTGTACATAAATACTACTGATTTGGGGGTCTTGATCTTCTACCTTGCCACTTTGCTGAATTCATTTATTAGCTGTAGTGTCTTTGTTGTAAATTTTTCATGACTTTCTATATATAGGAATATGTCATCTCCAAATATTGAAAGTTTCACTCTTCCTTTTCAATTTGGATGCCTTTTATTTCTTTATCCTGCCTAATTTCTCTGGCTAAAACTTCCAGTACTATGTTTAATAACAGTGGTGGCAGTGGGCATCCTTGTCTTGTTCCAGATCTTAGAAAGAAAGCTTTCAGTCTGTCACTATTGAGTGTAATGTGAGCTGGAGGCTTCTCATATATGCCCTTTATTACATTGAGGAAGATTTCTTCTACAGTATTCTTAATTTTCTAAGTGTTTTTATCAAGAAAGGATGCAGAAATTTGTAAAATGCCTTTTCTGTGTCAACTGAGATGATCTCATGTGGCTTTTCCCCTTCACTTGTTGATGTGACATATTACATCAATTGATTTTATTATGTTGAACCACCATTTCATATTTGGGATAAAATCAATTTGATCATAGTGTATAATACTTTAAATTTGCTGTAAGATTCAATTTGCAAGTATTTTGTTCAGGATTTTATATCTACATTCATAAGAGAAATGGGGGTGTAATTTTCTTTTCTTGTAGTGTTTATATCTAACTTTGGTATCAGAGTGATATTTGCCTCATAGAATGATTTAGGTTGTGTTTCCTCCTTTTCCATTTTTTGGAAGACTTTGAGCAGGATTGATATTAATCCTTGGAATGATTGGTAGAATTCACCTGTGAAGCCATCTGGTCCTGGGCTTTTCTTTGTAGGGAAGTTTTTGATGACTGATTCAATCTCTTTATTTATAATTGGTTGGTTTAGGTCTTCTATTTCTTATACAGTCAGTGCAGATTGTTCATGTGTTTCTAGGATTTTGTTCATTTCATCTAAGTTATACAATTTGTTGGCATTCATGGTATCCTTTTATGAGCCTTTTTATTTTGTGGGTCAGTAGTAATGTCTCTCCTGTCATTTTTTATTTTATTTATTTGCATCTTTTCTTTTTTCTTTGTCAGTCTAGCTAAGGGTTTGTCCATTTATTGATCTGTTCAAAGAACCAACTTTTGGTTTTGTTGATTCTCTTTATTTATTTATTTTTTTAATTCTTGATTTCATTTATTTCTGCTCTAATCTTTGTTATTTCTTTCCTTCTGCTTGCTTTGGGGTTAATTTGCTGTTCTTTTTCTAGTTTCCCAGGAGTTTTGTTATGTCTTTGATTTTAGTTCTTTCTTTAATGTAAGCATTTATGGGTATAAAATTTCCTCTAAGCACAATCTTCACTGCATCCCACAAGTTTTGTTATGTCGTGTTCTACATTCGTTCATCACAAGAGTTTTATTGATTTCCCTTGCAATTTTTTTCTTTGACCCACTGATTGTTTAGGAGAATTTTATTTAACTTATGCTTTGTATGGATTTTCCAGTTCTCTGGCTGTTATTGATTTCCAGCTTCATTCAGTCATGGTCAGAAAAGTTGCTTTGTATGATTTCAATCTTTCCAAATTTATTGAGACTTGTTTTGTGAACATGTGGTGTATCCTGAAGATTTAACCATGTGCTCTTTTGTAGTGCAGTCTTCCATTTGTATCTGTTTGGTCTAGTTCAATTATTATATTATTCAAGTTCTCTGTTTCCTTATTAATCTTCCTTCTAGATGTTCTATCTATTGATGAGAGTGGTGTATTGAAGTTTTTAACTATCATAGAGGTGTCTATTTCTCCCTTCAGTTTTGCCAGTGTTTGCCTCATGTATTCTGAGGCACTGTGGTTAGGTGCATAAATATTTATGATTGTTATTTCTACTTGGTGAATTGCCCTTTTTATTAATATATAGTGTCTTTTGTATCTTATAACAGCTTTTGACTTAAAGTCTATTTTGTTTGAAATTAGTATAGCAAGCTAGCTCTTTTTTGGTTGCTATTTGCATGGAGTCTCTTTTTGCATCCTTCCACTTTCAACTTGTTTGTATCTTTGGGTCTAAAGTGAATTCTTGTAAACAACATACATTTTAGTCATTTTTTTTTACCCATTTTGCCAACAGATACATACAGCTGTAACATCTATTGAGTGATTATTCTGTGCCAGCTACTGTGCTAAATGTTTTAAATGCATTATCCCACACTAACATTATAAGGTAGGTACCAATTTTAATACCAATTTTATAGCTGAAGAAATTGCTGTTCCTGGAGGTAATTTGAAAATTTTACCCAAACACTATGTGTTAAAACTGCAAAGCAAATCCAAATCTCCTAACTTTAAAGAACAAACCATTAGGAGTAACTTCATCAACATGGCTACATAAACATCCCTTGAAAAAGCCTCCCCAGAGATTTAGTGAATAAAACTGAATAAAAGGACAAATTCCACCTGCTTTGAATCTGGAGGATGGTAGAGACTGGAGAACTACTCCACAAACACTGAACTGAAGACAGAGAAAAATCTCACACAGGAAAAGTCCATCTCTGACTGTAGGTCAGTTTCCATTTCCCTTCCCTCTCAATTTGGAGCCACACATAGGCAGCATGGCCAGGCCCCTCTTACTGAGGACAAAGACTGTAGACCAAATCACAACAATGAGTTAGAGCCCCACACATATCCAGGCACAGGGACCTAAATCTGCAGAGACCCAGGGCAGAATACAAGCACCTTAGAAGTGCTGCATACAAAAGGGCCCTCTGGAGGGGAAAAGGGGGCCCTCAGGAGGGGAAAAGTAGACTGCCATAGAAACGCTGGTAAGAACTGTTGTGGCCAATCCAGTTTTAGTTGGCTGGACCACTGTGCTGGTTTGAATCTGTTATGTACCCCACAAAAAAGTATGTTCTTTTAATCTGATCTTGTGGGAGCAGAACTGTTGTAGGTGGGACCTTTCGATTAGGCTATTTCCATAGAGATGTGATCCCACCCATTCAAGGTGGGTCTTAATGATCATTACTGGCAGCCTCTATGAGAGGATGAAAAGCAGAGACATTTGAAGAGCGCTCAGAGATTCTTAGAGAGAAAATGCCCAGAGCCTTATTGGAGACAGCTGTTGAAATCAAAATGAGGAGAGAAGCTAAGAAATCCAGAGTTTGCCCCAGAGAAGCTAAGAGAGAACCCCCAGATGCTTAGAGAGAAACACCCTGGGAAAAACAAGCAAGAATACACAGGAGCTGAGATAGACAAACTAAGACAGAAGCCCAGAGATATTTTGTAGAAAACAATGGAAACCAGAAGCTAACTCCAGGAGAGCCCCAGCAGACTCCAGCCATGTGCCTTGCTTCCCACGTGACAGAGGAACCCCAGATGTCATCTGCCTTTCTTCAGAGAAGGTAGTGTCCTATTGATGTCTTAATTGGGACATTTTCATGGTCTTAGAACTGTAAATTTGTGAACTAATAAACCCCCATTAAAAACCCAATCCATTTCTTGGTATTTTGCATTCCGGCAGCTTTAGCAAACCAGAACAACCACCTAAAAGCAAAATGGACTAATCTGAAGTGACTTGCCTTTCTGGATTGATCCCATCTGGCTTCCCAGGGTGGGATCCCTAATGGGAAAAGAACCAGAGGCAGGAAAGCTACACAGAGGAAAATAAAGGGGGAGGGGGCAGTAAACTGAACTGCTATGACATAGGACAGGTCCCAGAACAAAAAGTGTAAGGAAAATGGGTCCTGAATGAGGGAGAGAATTTAAACAAATCACAGGAGCTGGGAAGAAAAGTTTGCACAAAAACAAACAGAACAAATCAAGATTCCTGGAGAAGGTTCAGAGAAAAGGAACCTTTTCACCTGGAACTCAATTGCACAAAAATGCAATCTTAGAAATTTCACTGCATATCCAGGGCAAGATTCAAATGAAGAAAAGATGAGAAAATCTGCTTTGCAGTTTTAACACTTATTATTTGTGTAAACTTTGGCAAATTACCTATTTTGTCAGAATAGGTGTTTCTTCAGCTATAAAATTGGTATTGGTACCTACATTACAGAGTTACACTGGATAAGAGCATTTAAAACATTTAGTACAGTAGCTGTCACAGAATATTCACTCATAGATGTTACAACTGCATGTATCTATTTACCTATTTGCCTGAATATATGCACTCTCAAAGCATAGCAGATTCATTTAGATTATTCAACAAATGTTTTCCGAGCACCCACCAAGTGTATAGCATTGTCACAAATGAAAAATACCCCTTTACACATAATTGTACTTACTTCATAATTATATAATGTAACCTTTTCTACAGAATACAATTTTTAAGTTTTGGTTTCAAAAGTTCTTTTTATGAGATATATTTCTGAGTTGATTTGTTGGTGGGGGGTCCTTGATTTTCGTTTTTCATTCCAGCTGCGTTCTCAAGGCAACAATTAAGTTAATTTGCCAAATTCCCTCAGGAACAGCAAAGAGCATTTAAAACATATATTTTCTATAATGTTTATGTGCTTATTACCAAAGTATGCTTACTTAAATGATTGCCAGTGGCAATTTCTGTGGCATTTCAGTTGTTCTTTTATATCTTCTCCTGAAAATTGCTAAATAAATTAGGGGGAAAATCACAAAAATACCTGCTATTCCTCTTTTTCTACCAAGAGAGCTACTATTTATTTGATAGTGGGAAAACCCCTGAAATTCCATATGGCTGCCAAATGCACTGTATTTGTGCCAAGACACAATAAAAATACACCTCCCTTGAAGCATATACTCATAGACGCTTTACCTGATCAGTACGTGAGCAGAACAGATAATTTTTTTTGACAATACTACTTCTTGTGAAGAAACTTTGGAAGAACTCGATTCTTTTGATCTCAGCCAAGAATTGAACAGAGATCTGAATTTGTTATCTTCACAAATATGTAGGATAATGGCTATTTTGCACATCAATGCAAGCCTTTTCTACTTTTTTTCTGAAAATCCTTAGTCCAAAGCACTTTAGTCTTGAAAGAGACTGAAAGGAAAGACCACCCTGGAATATGTCTAAAGCTAAAAATGTAAGGACATGGGAGTAATTTCTAGAAGTATTAATTGCTTCCCTGCATGTGGCAGGAAGTTAGGATTGAGTAGTAGGAAGAGCAACTGGATTAGGCCTGAGAGAATCTGTTTCCAGGCTGAGCTCTGCCACTAACTTGCTATATGAATTTTGCCATATGCTTAGGCTTTTACTATTTATTTTCCTCACCTGTAAAATGAAGAGGTGGGATGAGAAGATCTGAGGTTCTGCCTAATTCTGTACTCTGATTTCTCTGCTCTCTATGTTTTCCAAACCTATAACATATGTCGCAGTTTTTATTTTGGAAGAGGACCATGATTATGTTTACAATCTGATAATCCCTTCCCACATTTCAGTCAAGATTCTATGGACTTCTGTGCTCCACAGAGGTCCTGGCTGTTGCTGAAACTACTCAGTTTCATTTTAGTTTCCTCAAGAAGTTTCTTTTTGGCTCCCTGACAGTTTTTTTTTTTTTTTTAATGCAATTTTATTGTGATACAGTCATGTACCATACAATCATCCAAATTGTACAGTCAGTTGCTCATAGTATCATCATATAGTTGTACATTCACCACCATAATCAATTTTTGAACATTTTCATCACTCCAAAAAAAAAATAAAAATAAAAGTAAAAAAGAACACCCAAACATCCCATCCCCCATCTACCTCCCCCCCATTACTCATCTACTTTTTTGTTTCCATTTTTCTACTCATCTGTCCATACACTGCATAAAGAGAATGTGAGCCAGCAGGTTTTCACAATCACATGGTCACACCGTGTAAGCTATATAGTTATAAAATCATCTTCAAGATTCAAGGTACTGGATTGCAGTTCAACGATTTCAGGTATTTCCTTCTCGCTATTCTAATACACTGAACACTACAAAGAGATCTCTATATAACGCATAAGAATAACCTCCAGAATGACCTCTTGAGTCCATGTGAAATCTCTCAGCCATTGAAACTTTATTTTGTTTCATTTCACTTCCCCCTTTTGGTCAAGAAGATTTTCTCAAACCCATGATGTTGGGTCCAGGCTCATCTCTGGGAATTGTGTCCCATGTACCCTCACAGATTTTGTTTCTCTTCCCTTCTGGCTTCTCCCAGCAGTAATGGAGACTCTGGCAAGATGGCTTCCTGTAACTAGGACACTCCAACATGTTCCTGAGGGCTTCTTGAAGGTAAATTCCACAGAGTAATTTCTCAGGCATACCATCACCCTAGCATGGCCATGCTTGGGGCTGGCCTGTGGGTCCATACCAGTAGTGTCTGTGGGCAAGTCACTTGATCACATTGAGCCTGATTTCTCACCTGTTGAATGGGGGAAATAATGACCGCTGTCCTTCTCCAGGATGTCATTGTGAGTACAAAATGAGACAATTTATCAGATTTAAAGTGGTAGAATACATCCAAAATCTGAAGAAAGTAGCTAGCTCCATTTAGCTACCAGACTCTCTGATAATAATCATTGACATTTCTCTTTCAAAATGGTCCCTAAATTTTTTTTTGAGTAATTTCTAATCATAATTCATGGTGATACAAATGTCAGGTCTTGCTAGAGGCCTTCCTTGGCCTTGATGCACAGAGCTCAGAAAGCCTAGTGAGTGTGGTGACTCTTAATTATTTTCAAGAATATGGATGTGGTAGTTATTCAGACTCTGAAGCCAGCAGCCTGTCAGTAAAATACTATGACCACAAAAACTTTTGTGAGATATTCTTGGTGTATGGAAGCATGAAGAACAGTCTTCCAGACACTTTAGTAAGGAATAAAGCTATATTTCATTTCATGACTGGAGTAGTCAATTTTCAGGTGTTTCAGCTAAGATTTTTATAGACTTGGAGGTAGCAAGAAGATAAGCTCATATATCTCAAAACTATAAATTTTGAGAGATTTTGTATAGAGTCCACTGGTGGATGGACGTCTTAGTTTCGTAGATGCTAAAACAAATACCATCCAGTGGGTTGGCTTAAACAATGTAAATTCATTGGCTCACAGTTTTTAGGGTAGGAGAAACCCAAAATTGAGGCATCAGCAAGGCAATGCTTTCTCCCCCAAAAATGTGGCTTTCTGGTACTGGCTGCCAGTTGATCCTTGGTCCTTGGCTTTTTCATTGCATGGTGATGTATATGGCAACATCTTCTCCTTTCTCTTCCAGGTTCCATTGCCTTCCTGTTTCCAGCTGATCCCATGGCTTCTCATCTCTGTGTCAAATTTCCTTTGCCTATAATCAATATTGAATTAAGGCCCACCCTGATTGGGCACATGTTAACTAATAACATCTTCAAAGGTTCTATTTACAAATGTATTCACATCCATAGGACCAGGGATTGGAACCTGAACATGCCTTTTATGGGGGATGTGATTCATTACCCAACAGCAGACATTGTGCCTCCGAGGAAGAACCAGACTGAAGAATCCTCACAATTTTAAAACTTCCTCTCTCTTCCATTTTATCACATTTCACAAATTAATTTGTTTTGTTAAAGCCACTCTGTGTTATAATCCATTAGACTAATGTTAGAAATTCTTAGAAAATACAGTATGTGGGAGGAATATCTCTAAAGGACACATGTTAAGTTTTTGCTTTGTTTTGCTGTGTTTGCTTTCCTTTGTTTACATGATGCCGCATGGACCTGCAAACTTTTTGTGTTGGAACATTTTCTTTTCTAACCCATGCAATGCATTGCTTAGAATTCTGACAATATTCATCACCCAGACTGATAAGGGTAGGAAAATAATTTGAACAAGAAAAATAAACAGCAAGTTCCCAGACCCTTTAATTTGTCCACAGTTGTGCACTTTATTTTCATATGCTACTGAAGGTTAATCTCTCATTAGCTGTGCATTGAGACCTGTATGAAAAGAGTTTTAACTTTGCTTTTAGGAAACAAGACTAAAATATTTTTTTTCTATATGGTTTTTCTCTATACATATATTTATTTTCCTATATCATCTTCTAGACAAGTTTCAGAATACAGTAGGAACTCAATGCACATTTGTCAAATAATGGATAAATGCATGAATATTTGAATGAAAACCATAAATAAATCAAAGATTGAGTGAAAAAACATGTCTCAACCCTTATATTTTGTAGTTCTTGAATTTAATAATTTTCCCATTATAACTGCCTTTGAATGAAGATGATTTATTGGGGCTAGGATGGTTTTTGGAATCAGCAAACATGGACTTGAATCCAAGTTCTACCAGACTGTGTGATACTGGATACATATCAGTTCTACTTTTCTATTTTTCCATTTGCAAAATGAAGGTAATTCTGGCTTTTCCATATTTCTCTGAGTTAAAATAAAATATAAAATTATGAGCATCTAGGGATGTCCAGCAGCTAAAGCTAAAAAGCTGTCTCTTTATGCATTTATGTGTATGTGTGTATATATATATATATATATATATATATATATATATATGTGTGTGTGTGTATATATGTATATATATATGTATAATCATTTCAAGTACCAAGATATCTATAGGATGCAAAAGTCTTCAGAGGAAGACAAGCAAAAGAATAGCTTACTTTTATGTGGCTTTTCTTTCAAGGCATAACAATTGAAAGAGGTTAGATAAGTGAATGTATAGTCCCACCCCAATAACAAGGTCCAAACATACTTAACATCATCTGTGAACACGCGCAAGCTCTCGTTTCACTGGCCATTCTTCTTGTACTTGCAGTCAGGTTTCTTTTCTTTTAGCCATCATAACTGTGTAGGAAAATATATTCTTCCCATAATTACTGGTCTTGCATCCCTTAAAAGTAAATACATCACTTTTTAGCTCCAAGACAACTAGTACTAATTCCTACAAAGCAACTGAGAACTAATAATAAAATAAACAAACATTTGAATGTTATACACTAATGAAATTCTTACAACAGTGGACTCTCATTTCTTTCTGTCCCTGTCCAAGCTGGTAATTGATGATTGATGTAGGCTGTGGCCCTTCTCTTTAATTATCTAAAAAGTGAACTTCAAAATTTCCTGTACTATCCTAGATCACCTCCCATACCATTGTTTTAGCTATGACTTGTAGATTCTTCTCCTCAAGAACAACCTTTTTACCAGCCTAAAGATTTCAGTAAAACAGAAAAACAGCTACTTCTGTCAGTTGAGTGGTTCATTTGTCTGCCTGAGGCTCACCAAATAGCCAACATCCTATTTCATAGGCTTCTAAATTAAAAAAATGGACCTTTTGTTCATTTCCTCATGGATACTTTAATTTCCTTTGATGAGAATTAGGATTAACATCATTTGTAGCCATAAGAGATATTTTTGCATGCAGTAGGACAAAGCCATTTCAAATAAAAGTGAAATAATAAAAATAATGACAATCATTATAATTAATTTAAATATTGCCAAATTATTTGTTTAAAATCCTTACACTGATTGGTTTTACAACTTCTTATGGACACAGAAAAAACTGATCATTAGGAAAAAAAAAAAACATATTCTGAATTCTAGAAATCCTGCATCACATCATGTATTTTTATAATTGCATCTCTGTCCTTGATCATTAACTAATCAAGCAGATAGAAAATATTTTTAGAGTATCTTTGAAATAATTTCTTTATTTCCTAGATCCTTACTAACATTATACTTGTTGATTTATATCATACAAACCAAGAGAAACCACTGTGCTTGCAAGTCATGCCTTTCATGACCATGTACAAATCCCTTTCCAAGCAAGTTGCAGATTGTTAAACCTTTTCTATGGAGAAGTTCTGGATCCATGGCAGTGTCCATGATGTTTATTCTTCAAGGCTGAAATAGAATTTATGGTGGTCAGGGAACAATGGCTGTGGGCAATAGGTGTTTGGTGGGCCCTGGAGTTCTTATCGTGAACCTCTCCACTCTTAGCTTGCTGCTTAAACAAACAACCTTTCTGCCCTGTGGTGTTTTTTCCAATGAGTTCTTTTTGCATAATTTTAAATGATTTGAATCTCAGAAGCAAATTTCCAGAGCTATAGTGGTACAGTGATTATTGGAAGAAAATTTGGGTACAGCCTACTCTGATAAATATATGCCCACATGATTCTTTACTTTTTTTTTCAAATATCATTCCCTCATTGCTAATTATAAGTACCGTGCTTTCAATTCTTATCACTCTATGTATTGTTATCTGTGTACCATTTCTCTACATTGTATCTCCCTGGGGTAATCTGCCAAAAAAAAAAGAAAAAATCTCAACTGCACAGAAGCAATCGGAGCACAAGGATGAAACAATATTGGATGAAGTAATTAAAAATGAATAAGATAATGCCTTCCAATATTATAGTAGAACTTTATACACTATCATAAGCATTTTGGTATGTAGACATTGGAGTATAATAATAGAGGGCAGATTCTGGATTTGTGCAGTGGCCTGGTATCTAACATTTCCTGTATCATATACTGGTTTCTGTCATTAGTTTGTCATTTATTTGAGGTAGTCATTTATCCTTCCTGTGTTTCCTTTCAGTAGGTGCAGCACCCACAATTTCATTAAGGGTAGGAAAATAATTTGGACAAGAAAAATAAACAGCAAATTCCCAGACCCTTTAATTTGTCCACAGTTGTGCACTTTATTTTCATATGCTCATGTTGGAAACACCTTAGGAAACTACCTTTTCCCCATAAAATGATTTCTTATCTGATTCAGAGACCTCATGTGTGGTCAGATAAAAGGAGTGAACTCATTCTTTGAAGTTAGAAGACATAACCTAGCATCAGATTTAAGAGACTTCAAATGAAATATATGCTTTCCATTATCTTTTAAATGAAGAGGCCAAACAGATTTTCTTGATGTTATGAACGCCCATCGACAATCAGCCACTCACTCTGACCTGATCTCTTTTTAGCTGTCTCCCTCATTGTGTTGTTCGGATATTTCTCAACATAGCTATAATGGCAGAAATCAAACTGGGCACCGTGAAGGATACGAAGAGGACTAAACATTTTCCCTTTCCCAAAGACATGGAGCTTCATATTCTTTTCTAGAGAGCTTCCCCCAATAAATTCCCTGTAAGGAATTCATGCTGTACTAATTTCATGTCACATAAACAGAACACCTCTTTTTTTTCCCCCCTAATTATTGGGCTGTGACTTGGCTACAGAGAAGGTTGGGGATCAATGTGTTTGTGTGTGTAGTTGGGTGTAGGGCAGGGGGAAGCATGGACTACAAAGGTCTTTCAAATATCATTCCAGTCATCTATTTCTAGATTCCTCCAGAAGATTACAATCAATCCATGAAAATGAAGAGTGTGTCAAGGCTCTATCACATAAGTAAATCATGCATCACAGTATATAGTTTCTGAATATAGATGATTCTAAACGAAAAACAAATTGAAAAGGAAAGTCCCTTGTTGGAATGTGGAAGAAGGAAAAACATGCAGATGACCAGGAAATACCATCACTGACATAAAATAAAACCTTTTTGATTCCCTAAATAATCATTCTCTTATTGCCTGAAGTTCCTTACTCAGAAACATACTATTAGTCAATGGTAGAAAGTTTTTATAAACCTTAACAGATTTTGTCTGTCACTCTGCATATCTGCCTGCCTTGATGTTTTTTTTTTTTTTTTATCCCCTTCCTTCACATTCCTAGAGACTCTCCTTTTCAATTTTTTACATACCAACATATTTGAATGGGACATTACTTCCAGTTGAATCTTAAGCAGGGGTTTTTATTTCTCTAGTTCTGACATTTAACCTAAGAGGAATATTTCCCTGAGGGCTTGTGCTTTTGATGAATGGGGGAAGAGAAGAGTTTCTTCTACATGGCATCTTCTTTCTCTGGGTAGTTCTAGAAGGGCAATTTGCCCAATTCTTTAGTCTATAGAGCAGTGAGTTTGGGTGGCTGCCACTGAGCATTTCTCCCAGAGACCCATTTTCCCAGAGGGAGCTGAGCCTGGGAAAGGAGCAAAGGCAGGATTCCCTTTAGTTGCTGAGTTGTGAGCCTCTTCCTTTTTTTAGTAGAAGAAACACTGCCAAACTGCAACCTTGTTTTTTCCTTCTAATTTCATCCTAAAACACTTCTAAATATAGCAAAAGATCCCATTCCTTGGCAAAGAAAAATGCTAGGACCCTTTCCAAGGAAAAGGAATAGCATAATGTTGGCGTGATACTTTCTACTTTTACTGCTGGAACTTGTTTTATTTTGTAATAACCCTTTCTTCTCCAAAATGCTACCTGGGTTAGGTTTGCAACTTTTAACAAACACGGGTTAAAGAAGCTAAGCCATGAGCAAACACCATTAATTCATCATGTAACTTTGTCTTAGCCTATTAATTTTCAGTAACTTTAAGCAACCTGAAAGTTTAATGTAATTTTAAATAATACATAGGCATTACCACATATTAACCAAAGAATAGACATAGAAAATACATATCTAAAGCCATATCCTCACATCGTTGCCTTTACATTCTCATTCATTCCAGATATACTTTAAGTTTTTGAGACATTTTCTTCTAGATTTTTTCAATGTGTATGAGCAAACATGAAGAAACACAGAGAAAAAAATTTAAGTTGTTAATATCATACTACAGACATTGTTCTGACTTGATTTTTTTAAACCTAACTATACATCTTGGACATTTTGAAAAATATTCATACACTCATTTATTCTTCATTGTTTTTACTGCATATGGGTAAGGAATATATTGAAATCCCCCATTTTCCTTGCTTTGTTTACATTATAGCCATCTCCACTACCTTTTCCCATTAATTAAATTACCTACACGTTTTTATAATTTTAATCATTTCCTATATCTTGTGCAAGTTTCCCAGAAATTCTTGTAAAATGCTATTTTTTCTGTTAAACTAGCCCTGAAGACAGAGAGGGTTCTACACAAATCTAACTTTTTGGTTTCATTAAAAAAGAGAAAACAAAAAACAATTCACCTGAACGATTCCTCCAGTCAGGTTTTTCAATAAGATATGTTAGTGATATGACAAAACTTGAGAAATGACCAAGTAATTTAGATGTGGGAATTGAAGCAATCGTCTTCAATTTCTTTCTTCACATGAAGGTATTCTTGTTATATGAAGGTTGAGATATTAAGAAATATTGATCAATAATCCAAGAAATGTATTTCCTTCAGTTATATTTTTCCATCTTAGTGAAATTTTCCCCATATAAGCATGAATAGATTATGCATTAATTGAATATTTATTAAATTCCTGAAAAGGTCCAAGATGATACTAGATGCAGGGCACTCAAAATAAATTAAGTCCATTCTTACTTTCACAGTTTAATGGGAGACAAATAAATGACAATCATTTTTTAAATGTTATGGATATGAAATAATGATGATACTTTGGGAAATTCTTGTTCAGGAAAAGTTGGAATCCAAACCTGGAGATGCAATGGAATTTACAGAGAAGTCAATGAATCCTAGAGCTGTGCTCAATAACTGAGGCAAAATAGGTTTGTCATTATGAAAACTTCAGGGATAGAGTAACATCTGGAATCTGCTCTGGGTGAACAGTCAATAGCACAAACAGGTCAAATGCCAGCCCAACTACTTTGTGAGCCACCACCACCCCATGGACTGGGCAAATACTACAGAGGGCATTTCCTCCAGATAACACCAGTAACTTGAGAGAGGGAGCAGGGCACACTTGGGAATGGGGTGCAAGGGAAAAGGAGAATGAAACAAATGGCATTAAACCTGTACTTACCTGGAAAGACACAAATTAAGAACTAGATTTTCATCAATACCTTTCCTCGTAGACATTAATAGACAAGTAAACTGACAGCACAAAGGGAATACATAATAGGCTCACAAGGAAATACTACCCAACTTGGAGCATATGTTAAAAATAAATAAATAAATAAAAAGATACAGGAAAAAAAAAAGGCAGAAAGAAAGGGAGGGAGGGAGGAAGGGAAGGGAGAAAGAGGGAGGAATGAAGGAAGGAAGAAAGGAAAGAAGGAAGGGAGGGAGGAAGGAATGAATGTACAAGCACAATGGATGAATAAAGAATAAGACTACTATATATAAAATATTATTTTAATAAACATTCTTAGGAGAGATAAAAGAGGACATTAGAAACATGAAACAAGGACAAGAAGCAATGAAGAAAAATAAAATGGAAATCATGGCATCAAAATGTGATTGTTGAAACAAAGGACTCACTGGATGAGTTGAATAGCAAATATGATAAAAATATAGAAAACGGTTAGACAATGGGGCTAAGCTATATTAAGAAGGGATAATAACACAGGATGTGGAAATTGTTAAGGGATATGGAGTGAAAGTGTCAGTGTTGACCAACAGGAATTCCATAAGGAAAGAAGAAAATAATGAAGGAAAGAATATATTTGGAAAAAAAAAAGAAAGAAGATATTTTCAGAAATAATGATACAAGATCCTAGATTAAAAGGATACATAGAAAACTATACAGAATACTTAAGGAAATAACTTGAATCTATACCCAGTAAGGTAAAAAATTATAAATGTAAAAATCAGAAAAATGATTCTAAACACTTCCAGATAGAAAAAAAAACACAGATCTATTACAAAGAATAGCAATCAGATTGATATTAGTCTTATAAACAGCATTTCTGGATGCAGGAAGAGAATGCTATGAATATTTTTAAATTCTTAAGAAAATAACTTTAAAGTTAGAATTTTATATCCAGATAAATTATCACTAAAATGGAAGCATGAGATGAAATATTGCTAAGCATATCAAGTCTCAGAGTTTACCCCCCATCTGGTTTTCCTTTTCAGCTTCATGGAGGATACACTCCAGCAAGAAAGTAGATGAAACTAGGAAGAAGAAATGCAACATGAGAAATAAGTGTAAGGTAGAGTGGCAGTTGCAAATAATCATTAGTAACTCAGAATTAAAAGACAAAATAAATCAACAAGATTGGGGTTATCAAAAAGGGGACAACTAGAAAGATATGAGAATACGATCAGCTTATTATATTGTTAAGACAAAAGCAGATACTTATAAACTTTAGACATCCATAGGACAAAATAAGCAATGTGTAGCTCACAGTAAGTGGAGGACAGCTAATACTGAAAGCTCAAAAAAATCACCAGGTATTTTAAATTAAGTAAACATTGGCTGAAAGGGTAAATCCCATAGTATATTGCCATTAACTTTATTTTAAACAGTTAATGATTACAGAGGTTTTAATAATATTGACAAAAATTTATTTTCTGTTTATCCACAGTTGTTATTTCTAGTGGTCTCTTTAACTATGTGAAGCCATCCAGATTTATATCTGATATCATTTTCTTTTGGACTGAAAAACACATTTCCTTTAAAATTTCTTTCACTGCAAGTTTGTTGGTGATGAATTCTTTCACTTCTAAGTGTCCAAAAAAAAAATCTATTTCAGTTTCATTTTGAAAAATATTTCTTCTGATTATAGAATTTTAATTCAACAATTTTCCCTCAGTACTTTAAAGATGTTGCTTCACTCTAATTGTTCACAAATTTGTTTTTAGATTTACCATTATTATTACCTGTATTTGTTAATTTTAATTGCTATATAGAATTTCATTATATGAAAAGATAACAATATATTTATCAGGCTACTCTTAGTGGACATTTGAGTTACATTTTTTATCCCACTGGAAATCTGCTTTCATGTTTTTTTCCTTAAATTTTTCCTCTGTATGTTTATTTTTTTAGAGGGTTGGCAGGGCTACTTTTATTATTTTCTCTAACAGGGTTTAAGCTATCCAGTTATGAGCTGTTTTGGTATTTTTTTTTTCATATTTTACATGCATAGGTTTTTTGGTTTGCTAATGCTGCTGTTATGCTAAACAACTGAAATGGATTGGCTTTTATAAAGGGGGTTTATTTGGTTACAAAGTTACAGTCTTAAGGCCATAACATACCAAAGGTAAGGCATCAACAATAAGGTACCTTCACCGAAGGATGGTGTACTGGTTTGTATGTGTTATGTCCCCCAGAAAAAGCCATATTCTTTGATGCAATCTTGTGGGGGCAGACCTATTAGTGTTGATTAAGTTAGAACCGTTGGATTAGGTTGTTTCCATGGAGATGTGACTGACCCAAATGTAGGTGATAACTCTGATTAGATAATTTCCATTGAGGCACAGCCCTGCCCATTCAGCATGAGCCTTGATTAGTTTACTAGAGCCCTATATAAGACCTCAGGCAGAAAGAGTTCACTGCTGCAACTTACAGAGATGGCCATTGAAAGCAGAGTTTTGCTGATGTTTTGGAGGTACTAGTTCAGAGTTCGCCCTGAGAAGCTGACACAGAGACATTTTAGAGAACTCCATTTTGAAACAACCTGAGAGCAACTGAGAGTGTTGTTTGAAGAGGAGCTGCAACTAAGAGGGGACAAAACGCCCCAAGAGAAACATTTTGGAGAATGCCATTTTGAAACGCAACCTGGGAGCACGCGGACACCAGCCACATACCTTTTGAGCTAACAGAGGTTTCCCAGATGCCATTGGCTATCCTTCAGTGAAGGTACCCTATTGCTGATGCCTTACCTTGGACACTTTATGGCCTTAAGACTATAACTTTGTAACCAAATAAACCCCCTTTATAAAAGCCAATCCATTTCTGGTGTTTAGAATAATGGCAGCATTAGCAAACTGGAAGAGATAGCCAATGGTGTCTGGAAAATCTCTGTTAGCTCAGAAGGCATGTGACTGGCATCTGCTTGCTTCCAGGTTGCATTTCAAAATGGCATTCTCCAAAATGTCAGCATCAACTTTTCAACAGCTGTCTTCAAAATGTCCCTCTAAGCTGCTCTCCAAAATGTCACTCACAGCTGCTCTGCTCTGAAGTCCTTCTATTTGTGAGCCTTTATAGAGCTCCAGTAATTAAATCAAGACCCAAGCTGAATGGGCAAGGTCACACTTCCATGGAAACAATCCCACCAACAACAGTTCACAACCTAATCAAAAGTGTTATTAGTCACATCTCCATGGAAACAATCAAAAGGTTCCAACCTAATCAACACTAGTATGTCTATCCCCACAAGATAACATTAAAGAACACAGCATTTTGGGGGACACAATACATCCAAACCTGCATAATGGGGTATATGGAGATGTGTGAATCTCTGAATTTATTATTTTTTCCAAATTCATAAAATTTTCATTGTTTATTCAAATATTTTTTGTTTTCCATTGTCTCTCAACTATTTTGGGGACTCTAATTACTTGTATAATAGGCCACCATGTTGTTCCATAAATTTCTGTTTTAGTTTTCTAGGTGCTGAAAGCATATACCATAAAATGGGTTGGCTTTTAACAATGGTAATTTTTTAGCTTACAGTTTTTGAGCCTGAGAAAATTGTCCAAATCAAGGCATTATCAAGGTAATGCTTTCTTTCCAAAGACTGGCTGCTGGCAATTCTTGGGTCCTCCGCCACTTAGAGAGACACATGGTGGCATCTGCTTGTCTCTCTCTCCTAGTAAGTTACCTGGTGAACACTTTGTGCTTATCTCTTTTCATCATTCAGATATCACTGTCTGTTGGGGTTTGAATCAGGCCCCCTGCAAAAGACATGTTCAAGTCCTAACTCCTGGTCCTGTGGGTGGGAATCCTATTTGGATAAATCCAAATTCAATTAGGGTGGGCTTTTATCCAGTATGGCTGAAGTCCTTATAAGGAAAGGAGATTGTATACGGAAGTAGAAACCAGAGATGGAGACAGAAAGTGACAGATCGTTATGTGACAGAGGCAGAGATTTAGCAACCACTAGAATGCAACAGAATTTGGAGAAAACATGGCCTGCTGATACCTTGATGTTGGCCTTAACAGGGTTAATCACTGTTGTTTAACCCAATCAGTTTCTGGTATTTGTCATAACCCTGGCAAACTAAGACATTGTCCCTTACTGAATGAGGTTCACTGCCTTAGAAACTATTTATTTAAATCTATATTCTTTCTGTTTCATTTACTTATTTCAGGCAGAGTAAAAAATCAGTCTCTGATACTCTATCATGGAAGGAAGTAGAACATCTGTGTATTTTTAAATTTCCAATGTTATACTGAATTATATTACTTATGATAATATTTTCATCATTATTTTTAAATTCAGAGAACTACTTTTGAGGCACTGATCCATCTTTGTGAATTGGGGATACAAAATAACCAGTAATAAAAATGAAGAAAAATAAAGTAAATAAAATAATAATATCTAATATGAAAACAACATGGCCAAAAAATTTGCATCCTGGGTATTTGTCAAGAAAGATTGACAAAAACTATCCATATTATTTGCAAATAATGCATTCTGTTTAAATATATTTGAATTCTTAGACTCTAGCATGATTTCTTTGAAGTTTAGAACTAATCTTGCACTTCAGATTTCATGTATATTTTATATATACACACATACATGCATACACATACATGCATAAATACATTAACAAATTATACAATATATATACAAATATGGTACATAAACTATTTACAGAATCAGTTCATTAGTATCTGTTTTGATAATTTTAAGCCAGCCTTGGACCACTCAATGTCCAAATATGACAATTTGAGAAATAAACATAGCATTTTGCTGGGGCTAAGATGGACATTTTGGCTTCATATTTAAAATTTCAACCTGTAGTTAAGAACATCAACCCAATCATATTTTTATGTGATTTTTAATTCAATTTTTGAATTTATTTCAATTTTTGAATTAAAATTGACCTAGAATTTTTTCTAGACATGAGAATTTTTAAGGTTAACACTTTTTTTGTTGACTATAAAAGATAATTAGGAAATTTTTTGGAATGTAGAATTTAATTTTGCTGTACTCTTTCAAATGTGATTTGAAAGCAGTGGTGATAAAACTTTTGTCACAAACAGGTTTTTACATCAAAAAAAAAAAAAAAAAAAAAAAGAGCTTTGAGGCCAGGAAATGTCCAAATCAAAGCAGCATCAAAGCAATGCTTTCTTCCCAAAGACTGGCTGCTGGCAGTCCTTGGCTCTTTTGTCACACATGGCTGTGTCTGTTGATCTCTCCCTTCTCTTCCAGGTTTCATTGATTTCAGCTTCTTGTTTTCATGGCTTTTTCTCTTTCTCTGAATTTCTTTCACTTATAAAGGACTCGATTAATAGGATTAAGTCCCATTCTGATTAAGGTAACTGAAATAACTTCATCCGATGGCCTACTTCAATGAGTTTACACCCACAAGAATAGATTAGATTTAAGAAAATGTTTTTCTCAGATACATACAGCTTCAAAGTGCCACACGAACTATGTATAAAAGTTCTGGTTTTTATCCTTTCTGCATTTCACCTCCTCATAAAAGCTGTAAGGTGTGATCCAATTAGTCACTGCAAAAAGTCAAAGTGAGAATCAACTACTCTCTTTCCAGAGACAGGACCAAAAAAAGCATTCAGAGAGTCTCTACCCATTATTTCAGATGAAAAGGAAAATATGGATTTGGTACATCTTCAAAGTTTATTCCACTTTTAGTAAGTACAGTATGAATATCATGAGCTTTGAGGCTTGCTTTCTTTTCTTTTGAGGCTAAAGGGAGAAGGTACATGTCTTTCTATTTGGGCATAATCTAAATTCAGAGGACTAAATATATCTGGTTGAGTGTCTGTATTAGACTTGTTTTCCTACAAACTGTATTAACAGTTTGAGGAAAAAATACTAATGAAATAGACAAAGAAAGAATCTACAACTCTGAGTGAGATTATGTTTGGGCTGGTCAGTAACATTAATTAGATGAAAGATGTCTGTTAGAGAGTGTTTCTAACACTAGCAAACATTCACATGTTTTATTGGCAGATAGTTGGATGTATTCCCACTTTGGGTGCAATTTCTGTATACATAATGAATGTATTGAATATAAAATAGATTTTGAAGTGAAGTGTGAGGAATAAATGATTATTAAATGCCAAAAGGTGAACAAGCAGTAAGCAGTATATTCCTAAAACATGAGAGAAGATTGCATATATAATAGAAAAAACACTGGACTGTGAGTTGAGATATCTGGATTAAAAAAGTGATGTAAAACTGCAAAATGAACATTGACTTTGAACCCAGATTTGAAGCCTGGCTACAACATATACAAGCTAAATAAACTTAAGAAAGTCAATTAAAATCTGGATCTTAATTTGTTCATCTGGTAAATGGTGATACTATTATACAACACAGAGTGTAGATGCCACTTTAAAAATGAGTGTTCATTGTAGTTATTATTGCTCTTTTTTGAGGTTACTGTTACAGTATCAGATATTTTGTCAGTCCCCATAGAAATTTCATTTCTTTCCTTTGTTCTTTCATTTATCCTATAAATAACTTCTAAGTACCTACTTCATATTAAGTACCAGAGCCTTAAACAAAGCAGTCAATAATCCCTGCCCTCATAGTGAGTGTCAAGCAATAAACATAATAAACTTGTAAATCATTTATATGTGCTGAAAAATGATCAGGTCTTTGGAGAAGAATAAAGCAAGGGTGTATTAAAGGGATTGCAACTGTAAATAAGTTGGCCAAGGTTGTCCTTACTGAGAGTAAGCAAAGTTTTAAAGGAGATGAAAGAGCGAGTCATGTTGATATATTGAAGAGGATTACAAGAAGAGAAATAAAGCAAATGGGTAGAGTGAGGTAAGGTCAGAGAAGTATTAAGGAACCAAATATTGTAGAGCCCTGTAGGCCATTGTAAGGACTTTCTCATTCAGTTTGAGCAACATAGAAAACACTGAAAGATTTTGAGTAGAGGAGAGAAAAATATGAAATAGATTTTTAAAAGGTTACTTTGGCTGTTATATTGGGAATAAACTCCAGGTGGAAGAAAGGATAGAAGCAGGAGATGACTTAATAGACTATTGCAATTATACAGGGGAGAGATGATGGTGCTTGGTACAGGTGATAGTAGTGAGGGGCTGAAAGGGTTCAGAATATGAAATATATTCTGAGGGTAAATTCCAAAGGATTTCGTGAGATTAGATATGTGTGTGCAAGAATGAGCTCGTTTAATGCTGACACTTAGTTTTTTGGCTTGAGTAACTAGAAGGATGGAATTGATTTTAACTGAGATGTAAAATACTATAGGTAGTGCATGTTTGAAAAATAACATCAGGAGTTTAGCTTTGAAAATATTAAATTTGAGATGTCTATTAACACACAAAAAAAGAATGAGTTGGTAGTTGAATATACGCATCTGGAGTTCAAAATAGAGGTTGCAGATGGAGATATAAATTTGGGCATTACAAATTTATATATAATATTTTAAGCCTATCAATTGGGTGAAATAAACAAGTGGTGTATATAGAGAAGAGATACTAGGACTTAATGATGAGGTGCTTCAATATTAAAAGGTTGTGGAGGAAAGGAAGGACTAGCAAATTCTTAATCTCAGGAAGAGAGATTAGTGAGGTTATTAAGATAAAAGTAAAAGGAAAACAAATCAGGAGTCATGCCCTGGAATCCAAGTGAAAAATGGCTTTTCAGAAATAGACAATAATCAACTGATCCAACAACTCCTGATGGGGTATGTCAGATATGAACTGAGAATTGACTAGTAGACTTAGCAATGTGGTTTTCGTGGAGTTCTGGAGGCAAAAATCTGATTGCACTGGGGCTTAAATGTGACGTGGAAGAGAGGTATTGGAGACAGAAAGTATAAAATATGTTTTAAAGTTGAGCCTGCTTCCTGTTTTCTAAGGGAGTTGGATAAATTCTAAGTCAGTCAAGGGAGAGGCAATAGAGAGACATATTTGTTTATTTCCTCTGAAAGTTGTTAGCCATAAAGACATTTGGTTGTCCTTCCGGATCCCTATACTCAGTCTTCAAACAGTTATCTGTTACTATGACAGGTTCCTGAAGGAAATATGCAAATGTAATACTTTAGGAGACAGAAAGTCAGTTCATTACTATAAAAGTTTTATTTTATTTTTTATTTTGTTTAGCTTTATTTTGTTATTGTTGTCATCCCCATTTCAAAAGAGACTCGTGGTGATCTAGGTAAAATCTGTGGAGGTATAAGCAAAAGATTCACCTGTGCTAAATAAAATCTTACACAAATTAAGCAAAGAAGCCTCCTTTGCTATCTTTACCTGGCTTATACACATCCCTGTGCCTACAGTGATTCCAACTGAGTTTTATGAAGTTTTGATGGGAAATGGAACCTAGGAGAGTGCTTCCTATAGAAGCAAGGAGACTTAAGATTCCAACTAATTGTGCCAATGAAGTAAGAATCTAGAACTTCTAGGATATTGGCCAAAAAGTCCAGAATTCCAAACTAGCTGGATCCCAAGAAAAATTCAAAGGGCACATCTCCATGGAAGCATGAGATTTTAACTGGATTACACTTAAGCTTCAATGTCTTACAACACAGCCTAGCAAATGTCATAGATTATTACCAGCCACATCCATTTCACTACTTCTTGGTGCCTGTAATGGGTGTTGGGGATGATAGGGAGTCTAGAGGTGACTTTCCTCATCATTCAACAGATAAATATGAATTAAGAAAAACTTATTAATAGTTTTGATTGCTTATAGTTCAAAGGTAGCTCCACATTCCTTTCTCATTTACCCTCCTCTCATTTTCTGTCATTTCAGTGCTAATTTTCTCCAAAGTACTGGTTTTCTCTCAGGGTCCACCCAGGTTCAGATTGCCTCATTTCTCAACATTTTTCTTCCTTCTGAAATCCCAACACATCATAGTCATCCATTTTCTACTTTCCCATATCCCTAAATGCAAATATCCCACATAGCTTTTTTTAAAAAAATAATGCTTTAATTGGGTAATAGGCACAAAAACAGTTAGAATTCTACTTGGCTAACTCTTTCTTCCTGTCCCTAAAAAAACAATCAAGGAGTGAATGTTTTAAGTGTTTGTTTGTATATGTGTGTGTATTGATGGAGTGAGTTAGCTGATTAGCTACAAGAATAACTACAGACATAATAGACTTTATGCTGAAGGTCTGCTACTAAAAAACTGGTAGAGACAATGTTTTGCTAAATTGAATAAGATATTCTATTAACACATTACCAAGCTTTTGATCTCATTAAAATGACTTAATTTGGAAATAATTTGTAAATAAAATATAAAAAATGGCAGGCAACTCACTGATTCATAGAACATTAGTGCTGGAAGGGATTTTAGGCATTCTCAAATTCCATGTTTTCCATTTCACCAATGAGGAAAAAATAAAGTTTAGAGGAGTAAATGATTTGTCAGTGGTCACTTAAACAGACTTGACATTTCTCAATAGCTGATTCAGTATTCTTTGCAGTGGCCCAGGAAATGGTTCTTGCCCAGGCATGTAGTCATAGAAATACTTTACTTTATTGGAGGACTGGAGGAATGTTTAACATTTTAAAATACTTCATTCGTTTCATTATAATTATTTAAATTTTTTTCTTCTCATACAATATTTTAGAAATATGCTTTTCATGGACTTCTTTCTAGCTATTTTTTTTTAGTGTAAATGAAGATCCTATTTCAAAAATACAGTGCTGGGCACTTGCATGGGAAATAAGAATGCAGTATGTCTTTTAGACTGTAAGATGGAAGCTAAGTTGACATAGTAGAAACTTCTCTAGTTTCAGCAAATATGGGGTTTCCTTTTTCTACTCTGCTTGCTTGAATTACAAACGACTCCTTGAAGCATCTGTTTTCACTAAATTTGACAGTCAGGAAGGAAGGTTCACAATTTCAGCAGCTGTTATTTGTTTTTTCCTTTACTGAGATGAACAGCAAGACCACAGTGTCTGGAGATTTGTTTGATTACTCAGCAGGACAGTAGAAGCTAAAGCAGGAAGATGATAGGAAGTGTGAGAGGAGAGAAGAAGGCATGGCATGAGCAAACATCAAAAAAGCCTGGTTTGAGAAGAAGGATACAAAAATAAAGTTTACTTTAACCACATGGTGACCAGAAAGAATATGACTGAGGCAAAATAGCTGAAGTCAGGGGCTGATTCAAGGGCACTTGTTATGTATATTATATATAAACCAAATCATAGACATCATTATTTACAAAGTCAACTTTCACATTATTGAGGATTAGGTTGACAGACAGTATTCTGTAACCCATAATGCCCTCTTTTTTGCAAAAACAATTATTAAATTGTAAAATAAGAGAATATTTGTTTTCAAAGGACCTAAGACAGAATATTAGGTACCTTGTTCAACAATTGATTAAGGGGACAAGTTTGGAATTCAGGGTGTGGACAACCAAGCTAGAAGCAGAAATTAAAAGTGCAGAGTTGAGCAGAGCACACAACTTAGGGAAGATGCAGGAAAAAAAAAAACAAGATGCCATCAGGACAATGAAAGCAAATGAGTCCACTAGCAAAACAGAATCCCAGAGCTAGGCTTCTTTACCAGAGGAAAACAGATACATTTATTCTCAGTGAAGTGTTCGAAACTGTTTCAGTTCACTAAGCTGCAGAAAGCAGATACCATGAAATGTGCTGACTTTCAACAGCGTGAATTTATTAGCTTACAAGCTCACAGTTCTGAAGCCCTAAAAATGTACAAATCAAGCCATCATCGAGACAATACCTTCTTCCTGAAGACTAGCTGCCAGTGATCCTGGACTTCTCTGTCACATGGCAAGGCAAATGGCAGCATCTTCTGGTCTCTCCCTTCTCTTCCAGGTTTTGTTGCTTTCAGCTTCTTGATTCCATGGCTTTTTCTCTTCTCTGCATTCATCTTATAAGACTACTGTAAGAGGATTGATATAGGGGAGACAAGTATGTCTCAGTTCAAGAGGATTAAGAACCACCCTGAATGAGGTGGGTAGCATTTTTAGATTATAATAGCCAAAAGTTCCTACTTACAATGGGTCCACAACTACAGGAATGGATTAAATTTAAGAACATGAGTTTTCTGGGCTACATACCACTTCAAACTACAAAATCACAAAATTAGGACCCAACCTGAATGAGGTGGGTAACATTTTAAGATTATACTAACCGAAAGTTCCTACTTACAATGGATCTACACCTACAGGAATGGATTAAATTTAAAAACATGATTTTTCTGGGCTACATACAGCTTCAAACAACAAAATCACAAAATTTGTTTCTGTGTAGTGATCCCACTCATGTGACAGGGGTAAGTAGTATATCTCTGTACAGGCTAGATGAGAAATTTGAAGTGTACAAGACAGGGGTCCAGTAGTCCAAGTGGAAAAGTTATGAGAAAAATATTCTTCCCTGAAGATGTAACAGGAAATGTGAGGGTTTGTTTAGTGAACGATGCTTTTGAAAGCTGTATATAAAGTAAAGAACCCTGTTTTCAAGGAAAAAAAATGAGTGATGATTGTTTGCCAATTAAAAAAGCAGGAAATGCTGAGCCAGAGTCTAAAATGAATGGACGGCTATCTATTTCTGATCAACTAACCATATGAAGACACCAAAGCCAGAGAGTGTTCTACATGATTCTTTTAAGTGGGAATTTAATTTCAGCTGACTGGACTTTAAA